>NW_009649864.1:2231234-2236289 GCF_000708025.1 Charadrius vociferus | reverse complement strand
CTTTCCCCTTCTAGCGCTTTTAATTAAAAAGAATTTCCACTCCAACATCTATCACAGAGCATGATTATACCACTACTTAGATTAATTTCCCCTTGTTTAATTTTAAAATACTAATTGTCATCCTTTGGACTTCCCTATAAAATTCTTATCCCCCATTCATGTTTACAACCCTGTAATCCTTACAGGCTATTATGATATCTCTCCTTAAATATTGCTTAGTACCAGGTTTTCTAAGCCTGTAACCCCATAGAGCACTTCCATTTCCAGCCTTAGAGATCTATATCACTTTTTAGAAAAGGCCTAAGGCAACTTTAGAAAAGTTCCTTGGGTGTAACCACAGTCCTCAGTGCAAGCAGCAGCTTCTAATGATCATCAGCTGGACCTGCTGATCTGTATGCATTAAGTCTTGGCATGTTCCTGTCTACATGGTCTTACATCAATGTTATCAGAAACTTTTCATTGTTTTCCAAACTTTCCTCCATGTTTTTGGGGTTTTTTTAAACTCATTGTTATAAAACAACTTTAGCAATTCAGTCTTTCTTTAACAGCCAGTCATTCATTCCAGCTCCTCTCTTATGTTGTTTTCTCTTTCATATTTTCTTTTGACTGTATTAGCAAAGCTATTTTAGTCATTGAGAGTTTTTGTTTAGCTGAAGCTAAAAAGAATAACTTGAACTCTCATGCAATGAGAGCTTTTGTTGCTTGTGCAGTGAATGCACTTCCACTGACATTCTGTCTTGCCCTTTTCACTTGCCACTTTTACACTTTTATTCTGCGGAAAAATATGTCTTCTTTTTTCTCCCCTTGCTCAAGAAAGCTTCTATTGTAATTCTTCTCCACTTCCAGTACGAGATCTTTTATAACACTTGGATCCAAGGGCTGTCTCCCCTACAAAACCACAATTATCACTTCTCAGTCTATCTTAATTCCTCTATATGTACTTTCTAAATGAAGTAATAAGTGCTTGAGGAGAAACTTGACCTCAGGTGTGTGTACTTAAGTGCTCTGCTGAACAAAGTCCTATAAGATGTGGCTGGAGAGAATGTACCACTATCTGTAGCTCCGCTATGTGCCATGAGAATTTGCCTAAGTATGGGCAATATAATCTATTCCCTTACAACAGTAGTTAAGTGTATATGCATTCTGTCTCTAACAAATATCTGCTGACCATTTCATGCCAAGCTACGCTGATGTTGAGCTTTAGATACATCTTGCCTCAAAAGACTTAATTGGCTCAAAAGACTTAAAATGACATTTCCCCACAGTAAAACAATTTTAACAAACAGGTCTTCACTTTAGGTTTCAAAGTGCAAACAGATTTATTAAGATTTTACCTCATACAGTCTTACTTTCTAAAGTAATTTGTCTTATAAAACAGCTCCAAATCCCCACAAAGCCAAATCCCCACAAACCTCTGATTAGTAGGACAGAGCAGAGAAGAATTCCACCCTTTCGAGAAATCACAAGGGAAACAGGATCCTAATGTCATCTTTACTGCCAAATGACACTAGGACAAAGTTTCCCAAAGCCTTGAAAAGTGTGACTTAAGCTAGCTATACAGAGAGATCCAGGAGCAGAGTGTCCACCTGCAACAGAGGTGGGCAGCAGGCTCAGTTGGTGACCATCCATCAGTGGTCCCCAGACAGCTTTTTACCCCACAAGCTCTGCTTAGACACCATCTTGGTGTCTAAGGCAGCACTGTGAGGAGCCTGGTTCTGGCTTCCTGTTAATAACCTCTTCGCAGGTTTTGGAAGGCTGGTGTTTGGAGCCCTCTGGGCTTTCTCTTCTCCAGGCTTCTGCAGCACCCATGCTGCAGAGAAGAGCAATCTGCTTGCCACCAGATGGGAGCTCCTCAAGGCTGCTGATGGCTCCACAGTCCCACAGTAGGGACAATGTCTTTATCTACAAGGGCCAAAATTGTGATGGACATAAGATGCAACCATTGGAAAAGATCCCTGGTGGGACTTAAATGCCTTCTCAGCAGCACACCCATCACTGACGTATATACATTAATAGTCTATGATTATTCAGACAAATTCTTATTTTTGAAGTCAGCTGTAATGAATTCATATTTAAATTTATCCACCAATCTAGATTTCTTCTTTGTAATTTATGAATCAGAGCAGACACACATATGAGCTGCAGAGCCACAGCAATATTTACTATACCTAGCTGAGCAATGACAGCTCTATGATTTAGACGAAGAGAAACAGCAGCAAGTCCCAGATTAATTAAATTTGTAATGTCAATGCCAGCCAGCATCCTTTCCCATTCCAGTTCGTCACGTGTGACATAGTAAAACAGATCACAAGGAATAAAAAGTATTCTCAGCACATAAGGGTTATGAATTCTAGCAGGCTCCCAGTCAAGCCCTCATTTAGCTTTTCTCCTACAGTAGAAAGCCTCTTAGTCTGGACACCAGTTGTGTAGGGTGGTATGCGGAGGAAGCCCTACACTGAATGTCCAGACAGCATGCAACTGCTAACCTCAAGGACACTACTGTGCCACCAACCAGAGGAGGTGGGGACAACAGTAGCAGCTCTTCTAACTGAGAAATTACAAGTGTTGACTCTGGTGGGATTATTTTTGGCAGGGAGATAAAACAGGGTTTATGATTCACTTGACCAGAATTTGACAATTTATTTCAATGGACCTTCAGCACCTCACAGTCTTTATCCGCTACAAGTGAGGGAAATGCTCTTATCCCCAAAGCCCAGAGAGTTACACTAAGATGAGATGCCTAATCCCAGTGAGATAGCGAGAAGTTAGCTATTTTAGTTTTAGCAGACTTTAAGGATCTTGGCCTTGTGTTTATGTTATAACTTCAGAAATAGATAAAGAATGAAAGCTTGAGTTCTCAAGCCCAATCTTAGCACAGGAACTGAATCATCATTTTCTGATTCATCCCCACTTACCTGTGCTTTCAGAGTCCACAATAGCCTGAAGGTGTGGAAAGCAAGACCTGAAACTGGAGAAATAAAATAAAAAAAAAAAAAATCTGTACATCTAAACTAGTAAAATGCTAAACCATTTCTAAGATGTTAGTGCTCATGTAAAATAAAACATTTTTTTTTTAGTATTTTGCCCAGACAATACACACAATGGAGATGCCCAGAGAAAATACGTAACTGAGCTCAGAACTTGCATCGTGCTGTTTTGGACCAGCTAGAATTTTTCTGACAAGTTGCAGGATAGATCAGGGAATGGAAGCAGAGCAAGGATGACGGCTGTGTCAGCACAAAATGCACTAAAACATTCTAGTCACAACATTTACTGTGTTCCCCTGATCTTTAGGGTACATTATGAAAAAGTCCCAGGGAAAGGCTTTTAGCAACACAGAGTATTTTCTTTCATTCTCATTTTGGCTTCCCCCCCCCTCTCTTTTTAAAGAGAAAAAAAAAAAAAAAATCATACTTTGCAAGCTACAGTGATATGGGGTTTTTTTGCTAGAGCTGTCAGTCTTGCCTACAATGACCTGACTTGTGTCAGCAGGGAAAAACAATCCTGAGAATAAATCAGTTTAACAGAAGAACATTTGTTACACAAGGAGAAATGGTCTAATTGAAAAGAATGTCAGTAAACAGCTCATTACTGAGATCTCAGAGCCCAGAAAGTCAAGGTGTGGAAACACAACAAATCCAGTGAAGTCACACTTCGCAAAGACCCCGAACAAGTATTTATTTAAAATGGGATTAAACTGCCTTTTACTTTTCTTTCATTCTCTATTGATGATGAAGATGAAATGCACTTTTTGGCACTCTAGACGGCACCAATTAAACTTGATTTCTTGCTTGAGCTCCTTACAACTCCACTTGTCTCTCACTTCTAAGACTATTTTGTTTTGAGCTTTAAATTTCTGCTTTGTTTAGAGAGAAAGTGTTGCTCCCACTCAAACAACTTAACTTGCAACTCATGAAAATACACACACAGTTCCCAAGCCCTGCCAAACAGTTAATTTGTCCAACATTTTTATTTTGTCCTTATGAAAAGTTAAGATAATTCTTCTGTCTTTTTGTCCTATAAGCTTATGAAGGATGGATTGTCTCTTATTACTTGATTATACAGTACTTGACATAATAGTCTCTTGATTGTAATTGCATAGGCCATGCATATTGCATTACCTGCCTAGCTTTACCAAATATCATGTTTTCTTATCCTTAGCTTTTTTTTTTCCTTTGGATACAAAATCTAAAATTCCCAATTCACAGGCCAGTTGCTGGGCTACAGCACCTCACCGCACAGCTACGCCTACCTCACATGTTGGATGACGTTCAAATAGTCCCCTTCATTTCTCTAAGATTGAGAGTCAATATGGTGGACTTTCAGCTTTCCGAGGCCAAGTATATTGTTCTAAGTCTGAAAACGGCAGTTGATCAGCTACATGCGTGTTCACCTCTCTCACAGGCCCACCTCAGCTAGAATGGTTTCTTTCGACATGCATGTCGCTGCCTACACTTCACTCCTGTGCCCCCGAGAAACTCCCCCTGCCCCTAGAGAGTCTTTGTGGAAACCCCTCCAGCCTCCATGACCCCAACCGTAGTCCCTCCAGTCCTCTGGGCTTAGCAGAAGAAGATGAAATCCAGAGCTCCTCAGAGACAGGGGATCTGCCATTGACTTTTGACTGCCCTCCAGTATTTGCAGAAAATCCGTTACTGTGAGCCATCCCTTTCTCCTGCCAGTCCTTTCTCCTTACAAAGCCCTCCAACTCAAACAGAGCAGATGTCTCAGTCTACACTGTTCAGATATTACTACAGAGTGGCTGGGCTCCACCTCATGTTTCTATGGGCACTGACACTGCAGGTGTCACATTTCTTAACGCTCCTCAGTTTATATTTACACGCGCATGCCAAAGCTATTTATCAATCAATGCAAAAGATCTGTTCACCAAAGGCATCACCCTTGCCGCCAACTACCTTGACACATCTGCACCGTCTTCCATTAGTGCCATCCACGCTAGCTGGACATGCATACTTACAGATTGCTTTGAATCTTTTCATATTCTCCTGTTGAGTGGATAATGCTTCACACAACTGTTGAAAGAAATAACTCTTCCTT
>NW_009649864.1:2183847-2231212 GCF_000708025.1 Charadrius vociferus | reverse complement strand
TTGGACTGGTACAGCTATTAATGTGGCAACAAGGAAGCACCCATCATCTGAGAAAGACTTTCCAGAGGCACCCACTTCATTGCAGAGCACGCTCACGCTCTTCAGCAGGTGGCTAACTAGCAAGAGTCTAGAAGAAGCCTCATGAATGTAATACTGCTGACAGATGGCAGCAAGCAAAGTCTCTTTTTCAGTAGCTCTTTCAGAGGCTGGTGACAGTTAGTCAGGTTTTGAGCACATTTACTCCAGTACAAGTCTGGGATGATTCCCCTAAGGCTCTCGGTTGCTATACAGCTGCTGTAGCATTAGTTGTACTCCACACAGCAACATTTCCTCATTACATCAGTGATAAAGGGCTGTCCGGGCCGGTTTTGACATTTGGGGTATGCAGAATGAGAGGGGACTGCGCAGCTGTGAATAGTTGGGGGGTGTAGGAAAAAAGGTAAGAAATAAGGCAAGAGCACAAGCGAGAGAAGCACGTTTACATTTCATGTAAACATTTCATACAGCAACAAACAGAATGAAGTGAGACACATCAGAGAACACGGGAGAAAACAGGAGCCAAACCCCCCAGGACACAGGCTACGTTAGATTTACCACTCCTATGGCTGAGCCTGCTGCCTGTTGTCCAGGCAATAGAGCCTGGAAATCAGGAGAGGATGACTTCTGAATTCTCCCACAGGCTCCCAGGGCAGAGCTCAGAAAATCATTGTGTCTCCTCGTGGTGTAGTCCCACATCTGCACAGCAGGCACCAGGGCAGCAGCTCCTCAGAAATGCAGAACAAAGATGAAAAAAACATATAGCATAACTTGACTCACCTCTCAAAACTTTTCCTAATTAATGGTGGTGTCAGAGTCAAGCTTCTCCCTCACTGTGCTGGCTGAATTAATCAATTTTTCTCTGCTCAAGTCCTATGCGTGTCAGGCAGGAGTTACCCACTGCATTCCAATGTTATCATTTCGACATTCATCAGCATTTTCTCTCCTCTCTGGGCAGTAGTGAGAGTTTTCATGCCATAGTTTATTTACAGTACATTCAGCTCAGGCCTGTAGCCATCCTAGGGACATCCCACACGCCAAATCTTATAAAGGCTTTAGGGCTCATTTTAAACCTACTGATGATACAGACTGTGCTATCTGGCTGTGGAACGTCACATTTAATTATCTTACACATCTGAATCACATTAGAATTATTCAGGAATTTAGACAAATTAGAATACAAACTGCAAATAAACTACCCATCTTGATCGTTGTCAGCATAACCCCTCCAGCAGCTAGAGTAACCTGCTCCGAGTTCTATTTAACAAACAAATTTCCACTTGACTGCTGTATTGTATAGTTTACCTAGAAAAATAGCAGGGATTTTTGCTGGGCCACTCATTTATCTTCACCTGTGTACCCACATCCTGATTAGGAGGAAGATATTTGCTACCATAAAGCTTTCAAACTTACACGTATTATTCCCGATATTTAAATTATGGCGATTTCCTTACCGTTAAAAACTTTCTATTAATAATTCAGATGAGTTTCAGCCCTACAGCAAGAGCATTTGATCTGAAACCTGAGAAGAAAATTAGCTGCATCGTAAAAGCTAGATGTACATTTCTTACCCCAGCCACAGAAGAGACACTAAATGCAGGCTGCTAACACACAAATAAAAGCCTAATTTCAAGATAGAAAATAATCAGTGTGGAAAACTGTACAATAACATTACAGTGAGGAACAAAGGTGTCGGTTAAGCAGTGTAATTCCTTGAAAGATGAGGAACTTGTTCCCCTGGCACGCTCTCCTTGCAGAAGGCACTCCTACCTGAGGCGGTTGCTGGTTGCAGAGTGGTTCTTGTGCAGCCCACAGCAGAGATTTCATTATGTCAGGCTGACATCTGATGTGCTCAGCCTCCTGGAGTATAGGATCTACTGATTGTTTCCCTCTTCATAATAAAGGTACAAGGCAACCTATTAGCTCTACTTCTATTTATTGCACCAAAGTGTTCAAAACACTGCCTGAAAACAGCGCTACAATACAAAAGTGCATAGCAGTTTGCTTCCCTTCCCCAAATATGAAGTTTCTTCTGTTTCCCAGCATCTGTGCAAAGGGACAGTTTTGTCAGAGGCCTGGACAGACCAGACCCTGTGGTTGACCTCTTGGTTAAAGGTCTTGTAAGTAAATACCTGACTGCGTGCCTACGCTTTGGGGCTCTGTAGGCTACACGACCAGTGGGGATTACCAATGCCAGCAAGACTTCTCTCTGCAATCGCACATGGACATGTGCCCAATGTTCACTCCAGCGCCTGCACATCCTTTGAAAACGTCTGCTACTAGATCCCCCAAAACCATGTAAGAGCAATTTCGAAAGTACAGCTTGAGAGATCCTGTGCAAATACGGCAGAGAGACTTTCAATTATAAACACCTTCCACCAGCCCAGTGGAGACTGTCTCCCCTGTAGCAGCCACAAGGGTATTTCAGCTGCCTGAGGATGCAGGGGAAGGCTGAGCAGTCGAAGGTGTCAGCCTGTCTGGGGCAAAAATCACATCCACCGCACCTTCCAGCCTCCTCTGGTTCCCCCTTCCCCCCGCGGGGCGCTGCACGATGGCGAGGAGCTGCGCAAGAGCTGTCTGTTCCAGGGACGACACATTGCTCAGACAGAGCTGGGTTTCTGCTGTTAAGAGCACACAGCCGTCGAGCACAAGGATGTGAAATGAAATCCCACTGTTGGGGCTCTCCTGGGAAGTTACAGAGAGAAGCAGTAAGGGCATTATGCATTTCTCACCCTGATGTCTTCTCCTGTGAAGTGGTCTTCTGTGAGCAAGACTTCAGGGCCTTCTGTTCCATAACCAATCTAATAAAAAGAACATATGCTTTTTACCTTTACAGTGCATTACATGGAGAAAGCAGAAGAGGTTCAAGCCTGTCATCTTTGTCCTAGGTGCATCAATCAGTCAAAGAGGTAATAAAGAAAAAATAAGCTTTATCATCTCATTGATGTATATGTTACAACACTAGAAAAGGTTCCTAAACAGCTGCCTGGACGACAGGTTGTTCTGAAGGTTAGTTTCTGGAAAAGTAGGCACCACACCTAGATGAAGAGAAAAGAATTTGTTTCATGAATGCCATTTTCACAAATCATCATATTATTTGGTTGATGAAAGATGGCATTCAAAATAGAGATCAGCAATGCCGCTGTTGGGTTGTTACGTACTTAACTTCCCAGCCACGGCTACTACCACCACACTTCAGAATGCTCTTTACCGGCCAGACAAAACTGATGGCTGAAAGTCTTGCAGCATCAGGTTTCTTCTCTGAGGTTGTGCCCATGATGGGAAGGGTGGATTACAGGCATTCCACGACACAGTAGTCCTTGTCCTGAGGAGCTGTTAAGGACCAACCAGCAGAGAAATAGCAGGAGCATGAGGAAAAAATAGCAAGAATACATGGGGCAATTTAAAACAATTCTTGAGATATGTGGCAGAAGTTATATTTAAAAGCAGAAAGAAAAGGTTTGTGTAGGAAGATGTGAGGGTTAGAGCTGCGCAGTGACGTTGCGTGGAAGCCATTATTGGAATTCCTGTGGAGTCTTCTATGTCTGACAGTGACTTCAGTATGGATGGGACTGTGCCCTGCATGAACATAAAAATAAGTCACCCAGATAATGTGGTAACACTTCAAATGTACTTAATCGTCATGAATTTTTCTCACAGAGATTTAGAGTAGTACTTGCTCAAAAGGGAATGATTGCAGAATTTGAAAAGTAAGCATTCAGAGAGCAAATTAATGTCTAATTATGAATGCTAAAAATAAAAACAGAACTATTAATTTCAGGAGCAAATGATGAGCCCTTATGTTATGAAGAAAAATAACATCCCTCTAGAAAATATCTGAAGAGTCGATTGATATTTTTGCCATAATTTACTCAAATTACTGCCAAAATTTTCTTCTGACAAGTTCTCTTACAAAACTATTTTGTATTCCCTCATACAGTTGCCACCTTCCAAGATCTCAGGTTCAGGAATAATTAATGCAAAACTAATGGGAATTTATTAAACTAGAGGAGTTTGGTGGAAAGTTAAGTGCAGATAGGTTTCCTAACTTGAATAAAAATGTTACCGCTAGATCTCAGTGCAGACTGTGAAGAATATGATTTCTCCCAAAGGTCTCCCTTGACAGACACCTAAGTAAAAGGCAGTTTAAAACACATTGAAAAGGTCAATATCCTCTTTTTTTTTTTTTTTTTTTTAGGACTGCAGTCCCCGAGGGAACGTTTCAGCATCCTTTAAAATATATGGAAAATGGGAGGGTAGAGAAAAGGAGGAGGGAAGGAAGTCATCTCAGGGCTACCTGTTATTTATTCCTGCGGCAACATAATGTGAACAGAAAAGCAATCTCTCCAGTGCCACAGCCCAGACCCACCAAACAGTCATACTGGAGCAGGAATTAAGAGTTTTCAGCCAGTGGAACAACATTTCCAAAGACCACTTTGCATGTCAAGTATTTGTATGAGCACATCCAAATTTGAACACAGGATTTTTATATTAAAGACCCATAAATATTGGCCAAAATTCAAGCATTTAAGCCAAGGATTCTGTTTTGTCCAGGTCCTGGTTACATTTTTTTTTTGTAAAAAAAGGATGCATTTTCTGTTATTCCAGTGGTATTTAGTTCATTTGCACCAAGGAGTGCATGCAATTTAATATAAGCAACTGTAAAAGTAAGAGGAGAAATTGCCGATTCGCTCCGAGAAACCCTTGTCAGACTTTTCACTTGCATACCTCCCTCTCTGAAGGGCATTCAAAACGCAACAAACAGCAAAAATCCCTACAGGCGCATAATTAATGTTGTAGTTCAGCTAATATGTTGAAAAACAAGGAAGGCATTCTATACATCATTAATAAAAAGATTATTAAAAATTGCACTAGTAGAAACTAGAGGTCCAAATGTAAATTATATCAGATGCGGGAATCCCAAAAGCATTGTCTTTATTTTAATAATGACACAATGTCTCTACTGCCTTCTGCGTAACGCTCTCAAAATGCCAATTACCCAAGGAAGTACACGGCTCCTTGGGTGAATTTTGCAATTTACCTGCCATTGAAGCAGCCATGAGCAGACTGCTATAGCACTGCCAGAGTTTACTAATTCAAAACTAAAGTGCTACAGGGTTGTCACAGAATCACGGAACGGTCAGGGTTGGAAGGGACCTCTGGAGATCATCTAGTCCAACCCCCCTGCCAGAGCAGGGTCACCTACAGCAGGTTGCACAGGACAGCGTCCATGCGGGTTTTGAATGTCTCCAGAGTGGGAGTCTCCACCACCTCTCTGGGCAGCCTGTGCCAGTGCTCCACTACCCTCAAGGTAAAGAAGTTCCTCCTCATGTTAAGATGGAACTTCCTATGGTCAAGTTTATGCTCGTTACCTCTTGTCCTATCAGTGGGCACCACTGAAAAGACTGTTCCCATCCCCCTGGCACCCTCCCTTTAAGTATTTATAAGCATTGATAAGATCCCCACTCAATCTTCTTTTCTCCAGACTGAGTCCCAAGTCCCTCAGCCTTTCCTCATAAGAAAATGCTCCAATCCCCTAATCATCTTTATAGCCCTTTGCTGGACCCTCTCCAGTAGTTCCCTGTCCTTCTTGAACTGGGGAGCCCAGAACTGGACACAATACTCCAGATGCGGCCTCACCAGGGCAGAGTAGAGCGGGAGGATAACCTCCCTCAACCTGCTGTCCTGCAAGCACAGACACAAACTTAGGGCGAATTCATGCTGGTTTTTATAGATAGGTGCAGTACAGGCCAAAGAAATGCTCTCAGCTCTGGGTAGCACAGTGACGCAGCCTGAGCAAGCATCACCAGCCAAGAGGTGGATCTATTAGCTAGAGGCTGTCACCAGTCTACTGCAGCTCCACAGCTCTAGCAGGGTGACAATATGAGCTTGTCCATCCAAAAAGGAGCATGGAGTTACCCCTAGCTGTAGCAGCTTGAGATGTTGACAAGAAGAGATGTTCTGCTCCAGTAGTTCCGTGCTCTCAGCAGCCTGCTCCAGGGAGGCAGTGCTCAGCTGGCGTGGACTTTCCCAGCTTCACTCAATTCAGCTTGCACGGCCCCAGTCGGCTCAAGCGCCTCGAACAGCCACCCTCTGGCCCAAGGGCACAACAGGTCCTTCACTAGCAGACCCCCACTGCAAAATGTCTTCCCAGAAGTAGATCCTCTGGCTTGTTTTATTCACGTCTCATATTTGTCCTCACTTTGGCTGCTGGGCTCGCTCCTTTCCCTGGTCCAGCTGTGCTGCGCACGCTTCTGTGAACAGTGCGAAGCTCTTCACATCTTCTTCTCATGTTCTGTGATTAGCCACATCCATTCTCCTCTGCTCTTATCTGGCCTTTCTCTTCTTATCTTCTCTTACACTATTTTTCTCCTGCCACGGCCGCTCACCCTCCAAGCACATTCTCCCTTTTTCTTCTAATCTCCTCCAACCCTACGAAGCGTCGCAGACTGTGCTGCCGACTGCCTGCTGCCCCCCAAGGAGGACTTTCTGCACATATTCAGATCCATGCATACCAGGCATCCTACAGACAGTACGCAATGAGTCAGATATCTTTTTACATCAGGGTGTGATTCACCTGAGTGCTCACCAACAGCCATTTAGTTTCTGAGGTGTTAAAAATTAGGAAAGAGCCCAAAGTGAAGAGATTGAGATTAGTACCAGTGAACTGAGCAGAAATGTTACTTCCTTTGTACCAGTAGAAGTAACCCCATGCTTTTTTCCCTCACTGGTATTACAATCTTGTAGGAGTTTTTTTTTCTTTTTTAAATCTCTCATGTTTGATGTTTGAGAAAAGTAAAGATCTGTAGATGAGTTTTTGGATATGATTAAGATTTCACTTCGCTGCTTTTGCTCAGATTCAGAGGTCACATATCTGGTCAAAATATTATCTGTTTTAGGTTGCAACAAAAAAAAAAAATTAGCCCATGTCATGTCTACAGTTCACAGATTGTGTCTTTCATATTAATGGCATAATAAGCGTTTTCATTTCTATACTAAAAGCAGTACATGATTTGAAATGGTTTCAAGTAATTGTATGTATTAAAACAAATAGCAAAGACGTGTGAATGAAGCACCCAGACTGGCTCGGGCTAACAGATCTTTTATCTTTACTTGTAAGAAATTCTGTTTGGAAACAAGAAGAGCTTGCCTTAGCAAGGAGAAACAACACAAGGAAAACAAAGGAATCAAAAGAACTCATTTGCTTTATATGGTATGATAATCTTTACCTAATACTCAATTTAAATCAATTCCTATGCACCATGAGGTGGAAAGGTTCTGGAATGTACTTTTATCACTTAATGTAAGAAAGGTAACAAAGGAGGTGGTTATGCAGTAAAACACGAAAAATAACATAGTTCATGGGTGAAGACAGATCTAAATGAAATTCTGAGGCAATTCTTTGCTGTTTGCTTATAAGAGAGTGGTAACAACTTGAACACAAGAAAATTGCTTTCTCAAGGTAACCAGGTCTATACCAGAGATGGTACACTTATGCACAAGTTGTTACATAAATTGTTCTTCTAAGGACAAACTTCAAACAATTTGTTAGTATAAATCTTACTCAGAATTAGAAACATTAAATGAGTTTAGTGGCCCTGCTGATGGAAATTGGGGACAAACAGATCTAGCTGAAGGTGTCTGGAATGTAACTTCCCATATTTTCAACCTCGGTGAACTTCAACCTTCTCCAAAGAGTCCCTGCAAGAGATTTTAGATTGATTTTAAGAGGTACTTATCTAAAATGCTGAAAACATAGTGAAAATTACATTTGGATGAAGCTTCATCATTTTTGTGCAGTACCTAGGTACTTTCTGGTAGGCTTCTAAATAAGCTTGTGTAGAAGGATATCCAGGGACTGGGAAAGGCAGGTGACTGAGTTCATTGGGAGCCCCACTCCCATAGGAGACCCACCATTCCCATTACAGACCAGGCAGCTGTGCCCCAACTCAGAGCTGTTGCATACGCGTGGCAGAATGCATCAAGCTCTGGACAGGAGCCAGCTTGTCTTACTACCACTGGAGATCAAGAGCTTCTAAAACGCCTTTCTTTTCCTTTCATAAATTAATTTGATTTCCTGCACCTCCACTCTTTGAAGTGTGAAAACATCAGACCTTTGACCACTCTGTGCAGAGCGGTGAGTCATGAAGAGATAGGTGAGAGATCTATCAAAGAAAGGGGAAAGTACCAAGGACTCTTTGAAACTTCTAAGGCTACATTTACATTAACAAGTATTAAGGCCCAACAAGAGTAAATTTGCAGTTTGTCTCACTTCTGAAAATGCAGCATCTAACCTACATGCATTTAGGGGGTAGGGGATACTCTGAACTATCTCCAGTCTAGTCCCACCAGCTGGGACACGTTAAATATGGACTCGGAGTACCTTCTCATTTGGGTTCATTTAAAAGAAGTGCACTCTGTGAACCAAAGAATCGTAAGTGGCAATAACTGGGAGATTTTTTTTGTTATTATTATTTTTTTCCCCAAAAATAATCACTCCTGATGAACTAAAACCCTGATGCAGGTACCTTGTAGAAGAGGCTCTAATAGAAAGGATCTGCAAGATAGTAAAGCAGTAATCAAAGGTAGAAAGAGCAGCAGATGGAAGAGAGGCTAAGAACGAGGGGAGGATCTCCAATAGTAATAAGCCTCATTAAAACTGGAAAACAGAGAAAGGCAAGAACAGAGTGCAAAGATTTCTGGCTGCCTTTTAATGACAGTTGGAATGAAAGCCTGAAAGCCACAAGTCAGAGCACAGCAAAATGACATTTATTGAAGAGACGATGAATGTAGTGTTAAGCATATAGACTATTATACATTTAAATGCAGAAGACAAGGTGCTGAAATAAGGACAGAAAAATTGAAAATTAAATGGTGAAGATGCAAGCAGTGGCTAGGAGGAGCTGGGATTAAGAGAACAAGATGAAGGTTAGCTCAAGAGCAAATAGTTTCAGTCGAATGCAGTCCAAACCCCTATATCAGGGTCATTTGGGATCCCACGATTTTTTGATCTTCCTGTTTTTTTTCTTTTCTGCCATAGTCTTGTAGATTTACATTTGCCTGTCCCCTAGAGAAAGAGTCATCCTGTTGTAATGCCATACCTTATTTTCGTGATTAGGCCTATAGTTGAAACACAGAGTGACTCACCAACACTATTTCAGCTGAGTGAACACAATGATTCTAATAACTGTCTGGTAATTAGCAGGTTTTTGAGATAAAGACAGTTGAATAGCTTACATCCTCTGACACCGCAAATTAATAACGGTCCAGTAGCAAATAATAAAGTGGTAGAGATTGGCATTATTACTTCTTGGTACAGTACAAAATAGATTAAAATGAATCTGGCTTGTTTACCTACGCAGCCTAGACCATTTCAAAATGTTGAAGATCTCTGCCTTGGCTTAAATATGCAATGCCCTAGAGAGCTCTACATAAAGCTAGAAGAACTGCTCCTAAAGCAAGACTCAAACATTTCTAGATTACAATTTTATGAATAAAATTAATTAACCAACAATTCATTACATTCTAAAAGCTGCCTCTGACCATAATAATTCTTGTTTGCAGCCCAAACAGTATTTGGTAATTGCAGAATGATGGAGCAATGTGGATATTTTTTGATTACAGTTCATTACATAAGATTACAAGGAAGAATTTGTCTTTGAATCATAATGAAAACTTAATTGACACCACTATGCTAAAATATTTCCAATTATTAAGTTTCAGTCTGTGTCTTAATCAGTTTTATATTAGAAAGAGATTTTAACAAGATAATGCTGCGAACATAATTTCATTGCATTATAAAACCTTTGGCTGGATCTCGTAAGTAATTAAAACTCCAGCCATCTTGGAAATCTGACACAAATGCAATTCCAATTTTAATATTCTTTAAGATTATACAGTATCAAGTTCCTTTTATTTTTCTCTACCCCCTGTAATCAAAATTAAGCTTTTCCCTCCCCCCTGTAAATAGCCTAAAATTTATACTTGCAAGATCATTTCAGGAGGGGTAAATGTCAGCCAGCAGAATCATGCCCTAGGACATAAGTTAAACTTCAGCAACAACACGGGTAGGATTACAAAATGCAATTACTTTTCTGGACAATATGTGCAATGATTCCTGAAGGCTGAGCTCTCGATCTTTCACTCTATCCAGAGACGCTCTCAGCTGAGGCTGAATGTGCCGAGAGCTCATTCAGCTATAGAGCAGCCATCACATAGGCTGGAGCCTCATCCAATAAGGCATTTCTACTGTGAGCTCACATTTATTTCAGAGGCCTTTCTAAACACTGCCTGTAATAAAATAACCAACAGATAATCTCTTGTGGAGGTAAGGGGATGCAGTGCACAGCTACAGTGCTGCCCGTGCTTCATATAGACACTACTGGTTGCCAGAAGTTTTAATGTGGCAATACCACATTTTGAACTAAAATACCTGGAGGGAAGGACACAGAGCCGCTCTCTTCGAAAATGCCACGCCATTGTGATTCAGCCTGCCCAACGATAGGCAACTACTACTTCACTTTCAGCTGAACTCCTGACATTTATGAAGAGCCCACAGCTTGAATGAAGAGTAACTCATCAAATCACTGAACCGGTTGTCATTTAAAGGGTCCAGCTGGCTTGTATGCTAGAGGGACAGTCAAGAGAAGTGCAAAACTCAGGCTCCTGTCAAACAGCTAATTGCTGAACATGGAAGCAAGAAATGAAGAAATTAAGAAAAAAAAAGTTACTCCCACTATGTTGCATGGCTCACTAAAATTTAATGCCCTGTGTTAAAACCCGTCATAACTGTGGATAAGATGATTAAAACAATGCAGCCACAGTATCTTGGTCCAGACTTCAAACAATGTAACTGTGGATCGACGGTCTTGGTATAGGCTTATTTCTTACTACAAGCTATAGAGAACACAAACTACAAACCAATGGAGTACATTTTGCTCATTGCTTAATTAAAATCTGCCATTTGAAAGAGTGTTCTGAACATTTTTCTCTGAAAAACCTATTTTAAGTGAGTATGTAAAAAATGGATAAAAACCTTGTATTTGTGCCAATAAGAAAAAAACACAAGAATAAAAAGATGTTACATGGACAAGTTGCTATTATACATTCTGGATTCCATGACAGAGGCGATTTACTCAACACAATTATGCTCTGAGTGTTAAAATACCTTTAAATACTAATCAGACCAAACACAAGCCGAGCTTATAGCACCCACTGCAAGGCTGCACATATTTATATGGAGTCAAGGTTGGGAATACATATGGCTTATGTGATGCATAGACATATTTTTTTCAGTCATACATATATGTATACACACACACATATAAAATGGATAATAATTTCTAGAATCAAGCAATACAAGTGCAAATTTAACACACATTTACAAGCAATCTATACATACATAAATACACACTTATAGCCTAATGAATTTTCTGTTCGTTGAAGAACAGCCCAGATCTTGTCTGAATGTCAAAGAACATCACCTGCACTGAATAGCATGATGACAATTTTCTGTGTATAAGTGACTTCAAAAGGTATGGAGAAATGCATGTGTGTTCACAATAAATTAGGGTAGCATATTAATTGGTTCCCCCCCAAATATCAATTCCATGATAGTCTTGAGTACTAATTCGTCAAGAATAACAAGAGTAAAACAGTGAAATACAGAAACCATGTACAAAAAAAAAAAGTTTATTTTTTTCATTAAAAATATTTACACGTAGTTTTGCTTTGTTTACATACATATGTCATATGTCATAAATGCAAGTTTAAAACTCAAGTTTAAGCATCGGGATTTCAAGAACACAAATTTCCTGACTTAAAAATCAGCTTCAAGTTATCTGGCACACCTTTCCCTGGAACTCTCAGAAGGAATTTTGCAATAAGCTTAGCTGGTAACAGCTACCTATTTCCAAAAGCAGCAGTCCCACCTGCCCTGCGATCCTCCCCCTTCTTGCGTGTAGAAGCTGTTCTGCCTTGAACTACACCATTGCCTGTCTAACCCATCAGTGACCAGGCCAGGGAGCTAAACTAGTGAAAACCAGGTTTAAGAAAGCTGCAATGAAAAGCTACATACAAAGAGCAATATTTTTCTGCAAGTTTAGCCTCACAAACCAGGGTGGGGCTAGATGAGCACCAGGAGATAGACACAGAAGGGGCAGAAACTTGTCATCGGGGCCGAGGGAGAGAGTAAGACCTTCTTTGCTCAGCAGCTAACCACAAGACCATCTTAACTGCATTATGAAAGCATACACTTAGACGTCATAGAAGAAAAGACGACAGTCTCTCCTGCTTACAACACATCACAACAAAATTTCACATTGCATACCATGGTTTGGTCCCTATGCCTTTGACAGACTAACAGCAGACATCCTGAAAAGTAACTCTGCTTGTTATTGCCAGATCTTGATTTCTCCAGCCCAATCACATGTTGCAAGGAGCGATGGCAAGACTGGGTGAAATATTGCACTCACACAAGCTTCTTTATGTGCAGACAAAGTGCGAATAATCCTAGCAGTATGATAGTTGTAGAAAAACACTTTGCCATCTGAACTTCCTGTCACCAAAAGTGTTCCATCTGGAGAAAATTCACAGCCCACTGCAAATCCTTCCACCTGTGAAAATCAATAACAGTGTAACTCCTGATGCTGATTAGAAAACTTCATTGTGATATGCTGAGAATGAACATGGTACAAAAAAAAATTTGTATCTTTAAATAAATATACACTAAGGACTTCTCCAGGTGTTTATTAAGACACAGCTATAACATAAACTTATTTAATCAAGCTATTAAGTATTCATAAAGTCTTCTAATAACTATTTTCTTCAGAGTGCATATGATTCAAAATAGACTGGCACACAGGAAAGCAAATGAAGCCACTTAATGTCTATCACTGATTTACAATCAAACACTATTACATATTAAAAAGCACAGGTACTTTGCTATCTGTCTTCCTTCTAGGCTTGGATACTAGCTTCCCGGTGAAGAAGGATACCTTATGTCCTTCGTATCTTTTCTTTTTGTTGATTCGGTAAGGTCGCTGGGCAGAAAACAAAGCCATGTAGTTCCCGTTCGTCTGAGCAACAAACACAGACTCTTTTGGGTGCAGAGTCAGACTTGGGCAAGTGTAACGCTCCTGAAAATAATTTTAAAGAAAGTTTTGTTGTATGAAACAAAATAGTTTTTCAAATAAATTGGGTTATCTTTTGACATATTTGAACGACCATAAAAGGCAAGGTATACATAAGTCATCTCCATAGTATACTAAGATACTTATTACTTATATACTTATACCATAGTATATTAAGATACTTATTATGATGTACTGAAAGACTTGCACCAATGCAAATATCAAATCAAATCTCTATCCTGATTTCCTAGATACTGGCCAAAATCCCATCTACCTCTGAACCATGGTCATACTGCAGAACAGCTCCAGAAAGGTGACTACTACCTGATGGTACTCAGTCATCTTCTTCCTGCCCAAGGAAAACTGAAGTTTGAATGTGAAAGCGAATCCTCTTTTCCCATACCCCTTCCTCCATAGCCATACCATGCCTTCCATGCTACTTTGTACCCTTCTCAAATCCTCCATTCTCTCAGGTCTCACCACACTGACAGGAATAGAAATCACCCCATTTAAATGGACACCTTTCCCCTCCTGACTCGTATAAAAAGGAAAAAAAAAAAGGGGTGGATCATTATTAGCCTACTATGTCAGAAGTTACTTATGACAGTGATTTGCCCTGTAGACTGCTGCTGGCTTGTAAATATATAAATATCTGCAAAAATTAACACTTGGCTTTACACTAGTGCTCCTATTTAGGACTCAATTAAGATTACTTCCAAAGGCACAGTGACAACATCAGAAATCAACTGCTTTTGCAAGCTTCCCACCAGGTACAAACGCTTTTTTGTTTCAGCCTAACCCAAAGACACAGTGCTGAATTTTGATGCCAGGAACACAAATTAAGAGAGCTTCGGCTGTAGGATGTGTCTGCATGTGAAGGATACCAGGCTGACAGTGATCACTGGACACCATGGGCTATGTGGTAGAGTGGGAAGAACATCAGTCTGGTTTTGTTATGTGGTTTGGAAGCGATGAACTGGGAGGGAAGTTCTGGGTATTGTAAGGTATGAGGCACAGAAATCAAAACAGGGTTAGGCAGTGTGCCCCGCAGCAGAGCACTGCATGCTTCTGGGGAGAAACTAGGTCTAACAGTAAGGGATCAGAAAGCACAATGCTATCTGCAGAAGCACTGTGCTGTTATGCTAGGTATACTGTAGTAATGGGTCATTCTGGAGCTCTTAAATTTTCTTTTGGTTCAACAAGACCAAGTGCCGGGTCCTGCACTTGGGTCACAACAACCCCACATAGTGTTACAGGCTTGGGGAACAGTGGCCAGAAAACTGCCTGGCAGAAAAGGACCTGGGGGTATTGGTCAATAGCTGGCTGAATATAAGCCAGCAGTGTGCCCAGGTGGCCAAGGTGGCCAGTAGCATCCTGGTGTGTATCAGAAATAGTGTGGTGAGCAGGACTAGGGAAGTGATCATCCCCCTGTACTTGGCCGTGGTGAGGCCATACCTTGAATACTGTGTTCAGTTTTGGGCCCCTCACTACAGGAGGGACATTTGAGGTGCTGGAGCAAGCGCAGAGAAGAGCAATGAAGTTGGTAAGGGGTCTGGAGCACAAGTCTCATGAGGAGCAGCTGAGGGAACTGGGGTTGTTTAGCCTGGAGAAAAGGAGGCTGAGGGGAGACAAGTAATAAGCGGTAAGACAAGAGGAAACAGCCTCATGTTGCACCAGGGGAGGTTTAGATTGGATATTAGGAAAAATTTCTTCACCGAAAGGGTTATCAAACATTGGAACAGGCTGCCCAGGGAAGTGGTTGAGTCACCATCCCTGGAGGCATTTAAATGATGGTAGATGTAGTGCTGACTTGGCAGTACTATGTTAATGGTTGTACTTGATGATCTTAATGGTCTCTCCAAACCATAACGATTCTATGATTTGCTAATGCAGACAAGCAATAGATCATGTCCTGTTGGGATCTAATCTGTTTGGAGAGCTCAGGGGTTCTCTCCACCTTGAAGGGTTCAGAGGTGAAATTCAGAAAAGTGAAGCAGAGTTTCCAAAATCACCACCAAGTTTTGTTTATTCATAGATCAGAAAAGGGGGAAAACCGTCTATTTCAGAGATACTATAAGTCGTGAGAAGGTAGGCCGTGGGGTTTTGTTTGTTTGTTTCACAATGGATAAGAAGAAAAAAGTTGTTTGTTTTTTACTGCTTGATACTGAACCTGACTGGTCTGTACTTTATATATTCCCAGCTTTTTTCTTTTTTTTTTCTCCTATTGCCTACCTAAGATGGTGATAGAACCAATATTGGACAAAGACATAACTGTGGAAATTAAACATGAAACAATCCCATGAGATCATCAAGTACATGTCCTTGTCAGTAGGGAACTGTTCATTTCAGCCAAAAAGCATCTATATACAATCCAATCATATTATATTACATAGGATATTAGACTTGGGTTTTCAAAAAACACCCAGGGAGTTGGAATTATCTATTAACTTCCTTGGTAATCTCCTTTGAAGCTGTCAGCCTTTCTAGACAATTTAGTCCATTAAATATCTTGCCTGGATAGATTACTGAGAGAAATACTGCACCTGCACTGATAAAAGTAAATTTTGCCTCTGCGATTATGCTGTACTAGATATCTATATGCATGTACCAGGTTGCTATTACTATGCAAATATTAAACTCAATTTGTCAATAGCCCTCATTGCAGCTGATGAAAAAGTGTGGGAAAAGAAATGTAGCACTATAGCAACTACTGCCATGCACCACTGGCAAGCTAGAATGGCACTGCAGTGGCCTTGCCTAAATACAGCTTAGCTGTCAGTGAATGAGCACTGAAATGTAAATATTTTTAACATAAGGAGATTCATCAGTCTTCAAGGTTATTTTTTTAAGAGTAAGTGCGTGCTTTTAAAATATAAAAATAAAGCAAGCCTTCAGCTTACATTGAGAGCATTTTATACATCACAGAATGATCTTAGAGAAAATCAAAAGCTTTTTTTTTTTTTTACAACGTTGACAAGCACGAAATACTAAATCATGACCCAAACAATACTAGGTATTAATCTTACATGAAAAATCTGATTGGAGATTTTCGCAGCACTTTGGAAGTCCCATGCAATAATGGTACGATCAGCTGAGTCCCGGCTTACTGCATCTGTGCTTGTAAGAAATTCTCTTCCTTCAGGGAGAAAAAGTATATCCAGTGTCTGCTGTACTGCAGCCTTGTACACTCTTACCACCTAATAGACAAAAAAGCTTGTTATTTTTTGACAGATTAGAAGAATACAATAACCTATGTTTTCTCTTTGTGTTAATAACTATCTCCAACAAATTATATATTATTTTAAAATGTGAAAAGGTAACTAATTTTTAAATGTTGAAGTACTAATTTATTAAACAGCTTTTTAATATATGTAAAGAGTCCACACACAGGAAAAACAAATGACTTAAAAGAAAGCATCCATTTGTAGAATTTATATATTATATTTATATATACATAAGATTCTGCTATAAATTCCCGTGGAATTAGATCTGAAAAGAGCTTTAGACAACACAACATTATGGAGTCGGGTCTACACAAACTCCCTTCTATTTTATGAACTCAGAGCACTCTGAGGATCAGTCTGAGGATCTCTCCTTCCTCCTTCCAGGAAAATTTGGAAGTGTAAGTTTTTGGTCCTTTTGTTCTCAAATCTTTAGCTAGTTATAGAGCCAGGGAAAGGAAAGTAATTAGGTTAGTGGGAATTTGGGACTTAAACGTATGAAAAAAAACATGGCAGGAAGTGAATATTCTTGTTGATCGTTCCCAACTTAATTATAAATCACTGTTTATGACTGGGGATGAGTAAATTTCATGATTCAAGGCTCTCCCAGTCCCATGCTGCTGTGCATCATTGCTTAACTTGCAAGTGGTGAGACCCCACTGTCAGGACCGTACAGCACGGGAGTGCAGCTTGCACGCTCAGTCAGAAACTGCCTACGAAGCCAACGTGGACACACACAGCAGAAGGGCGCCCCATTCCCCCTGCAGAAGACACCTCAATCCCATTAAGGACTCATTCCGACACTCTCTTCCGAATGAAGAACCCCAAGCAGAGTTTGCTCTTTTAAAATGCTGCCAGACAGTGAGGGATGGAGGTGACAGGAACACTGCCATTAAACAGTTCAGCGCTTTAAGGACACAGCCAGGATCCTGCCTCTGTCTGCGGGGATTCAACCCTACACGTCCCACCTCATCTGCCTACTGACCTGGCAAGAGGCGGTCTCTGCTGCTTCTGCTGAAACAGAGGGTTTTTTCTGCCAGTCTGCTGCAAGCACAGGGCAGCAGGGAAAGAAAGAATCATCACTACTTCAAAGCACGTCTGGGCTCAAGAGTAAATAATGTGTCTCATCCACTAGTTTCCATCATGTAATTAATGCATATGAATAATCTCTAAAGAAGTTTGTGATGTAAAAGAAAATACTAAAGTTCCCAAATCTTTTTCCCAAATCAAAAACACCAGAGTTCCCAAATCTAGATCCTCTTTCAGGACTTATACCAAAGTGGGTTGGATTCATGCACAAATGCGTCCTCAGCTACGGGATTCTGAATATTTTAACAGCCTGTGAGTTGGATCTTAAAAGTAAGAGAGATTTTGAACTATTCTAAGGAATATATGAATAATTTGGATTTCCCTTTTTTCCACCTTTCTTCACGAAATTCTGTATCTATGTTGTCTACTTTGAATTTTGCAAATCAATACCTTTGCTTTCTTTTTCTCTGATTTGCCTCCAGTGAAGAGAAACTTCAAGGCAAGTGGCCAGATCAAAGCAATCCATCTCTCTGAATATGGTGATCCTTAAAACTAGGACACTGGAAGACTCCTAGTTATTAATATCTATACGTCTCTCTCCATGATAGCTAAAACATAGCAGCCTGCCCTTCCAACAGGGCGTCCAGAGGTTAGTCCTTTTTCTAACCTCACTTGAAATACCAACTGAGCAGAAAGAGTGCTTGAAGTATTACACTGAACTGGTTCCCAACTTTGTGAGGCATTTCAGTGCCTGTCTTGTACCCCTAACACGGCACGTGACCACTAAGTTCAGGGCCTAGAGCTTTTACGGATACTGTGCGCACATACTTTTTTTTTAAAAAAAATAATTTTACTGGATTATACCTCTGTTTTATACTTTAACCAATAAAAAAAAAAATCATTTCAAATATCAAACACAACATGGGAACTTCCTGGTTTCTTGCCTCAAGCTCAAAAAAGTCTATGACTGTTTGGAAATGATCAGAAGTAGCTGATCCTGGTTTAGGGGAGAGATATACCAGATGATCTCCTGAGGTCCCTTCCAGCTCTGCTTCCTGTGATCTCAGCATGTAGAAGGACGGCAGCAGCAGCTGCTCCAACTGATTCTCACAAGCTCCGAGAAATGTACAATTTAGAAACGCGATGTTTGCATTCAGTCAAGAACCTTGGTCATGCAAGCACCCTACACACCCTGTAATAACATCAACAAGAGGCAAACCTGCAGATTCAAAAAACTGGCACGCTTTTCAGCAATCTGCCTGCAGTTTTAAGATAGTGAATATACAAACGTGTTACTTGCTCTAGTCAGATTTTTCAGCCTAGGAATCTGAATAATATACAAAGCAATTAAACTTTGTAAAGCCAAAAATGATATTTGCATATTTATAGCCTCTGCTTTGTCTGTGGAGAAATCACCATGCATAGCTATTTCTTCACAGAGTTATAAAAGGAAGCCCATAGTTCACTAGTAAAGTAGAAAATTAAGCTATTCTGTCGGGAAAAAAAACACCAAACAAACCCAAAACCAACCCTAAAAAACCCCACAATATATACCCAATTTATAATAGCTGCCTGGAACAAGAAATGGAAAACCATACAGAAACCTGACAGCTGTAGGAACTGCAGGAGAACTGAAATAAAGTTAAATCGAGAGGAGGGGACACAAAAGGCTCCAGCACCCCAACAGACTGAAGGAGACAGCTACTTAGCAGCAGGCACCTTCACAGAAGTGACAAGCCCCAGACAGAGTCGGGAAGATCAGAGAGCGGAGAAGCATAAATGTATAGAAACAGGGACGGGGAGGCAGAAATAAAGGCCAATTGCTGCCAGGAAGCGAAGAAGAACAATATAGAGCCATAAAAGATAATAAATTTCCAAATGGTGATTCAAGGCAGTGATTCTTAAATATTTTCATATTTTAAAGATGAAACAAACTCAGATATACTCAGCTTCTAAAAGATCCTTGTGAAATGTATGTAGGTATGTATCCATACGTATACTCTGTCCAGCACTGTTAAGGGGTTAGGGTTTATGTTTGGGACTTGTTTTTAACACAGTTTTGGAGCAACAGACATCTCTCAGTAAGGAAAAAGATGAGACTGTGAAGTTGGCAAATGTGAACATACTTTTAATTTTTGCTAAAATTTGTGGGGCTCTTACATAAACTGCCACTATCCATTTAAACATTTTTCACTGCTAATCATTAAATAGATTTGTTCGTCTGTTATTTAATAGGATTTCTCACCAAATTATCTGTGTATCTTAGCTCTGCAACAGGGAACAGTCTTTGTAAGAATTAGTACAAAAGACCATCTTCTTCTGTATGTTTGATACATACCTCAGAAAAACTATGCTGCTTAATTTTCAAATCACATAGTAAGAACTTACTCAGAGAACAATAAATTAACACTTTGAATAGCAGCTGGGAACTTGATATACATAGTATTTAAATTCCCCTATAAAGATAGCTTTCAAAAATAACTAATTGCAACACCCCTGCTCAGAAAAGTACTCATAATTAAACCTGCTTTGTTCTACCTTAGACAATTAATTCATGACATGCCTGAGGAACTTGTTTAGGGAAAGCACCGGTTTCCCTACCCTGCTGGCTTTAGTTTGTTAATAACAGCTTTTGCTCTTTTTCTATTTGCAGATTTATCACCCATAAGCATTGGAAAACCACAGTCCACTTCTTCAATCTAAGCGTTTTCTGGACATAAAAGAAATCATTTCAAAGGAAGGTATAATCGTTTCTGGTGTCAACACAATCCAACATAATAATAAAGCTTCTCCACTAAGGCAAGAGTTCACGGCTGCAGGCATTTGACAAGAAAGGTAATTTAGGCAAATTAAATCAGTTTCAAACAGATTCTTACAGTTCTGGTGATCTGAAAAGCATGCTATGATGCTGAATTCAAGGTATATCTTTCAGACGGATGTTAATATAGTACTTCTCTGCATAAAGCACATGCAATGCCTGGTATTTTGTTTGTCAAGAACGCTCAAAGCCTCCACACAAGCAACTCAAAAGCTGCTGCTCGCCCCAGCTCTTGTGCTGGTCACCTGTAACCTATGTGCAACGCACTCTCCTAAAATCCCCTCAAGCTTTATGCAAGTGATGAGAAAGAAACGTGCTTTTATAGTCATTGCCCTGAGCATCAGGAGATAAGGTCTCACAACCAATCTAATAGGACTACAGGCAATCTGGATGGTCATGGAAATAATCCCTTGATCAGTAAGTGCCATGGTTGCCAACCTGTAAAATGGCCAGGTTTTTTAATTCCACTTCTTCTCCTGCCTTTTTTGATTGAGTGCTTTGGCATGAAACTGCCTCTTGTTGCTGGCATGTTGGGTAATTAATGCAATCGGGGACTGATTTCATTTTCATCCGTGAAACAGTACTACACCTATACTAGTAATATAAAGTGCATTTCAACTTAAAAGAAAGCTTATTTTGCACAAAATAGAAGCATTTTTATCTACTGCAGTGCAAGCCATTTGTGTTGATCTATTATATAAGGTAAGGTGTTGAGGCAGATGACACCTATTTGCTTTTTAGCTACATGTTCACAACAAAACCACAGCCACATGACAAATCCAATTTATGTCTCTGATCTCCATCTGAAAGCTATAATGGCAGTTTTAATCAAAACACTTGACAATATCATAGACAGGAACATCAAGCATGCTACAGTTTTATGTTCTTTTAAAGTATTTTAACATGACTGGTGTATTTCTTTTTATGTTATTGAAAAAAATTATTTTGCTTCTCTTTTTAAGTTTTTTCCTGTTTGTAACTGATCTTTTTTCAGACACAGCTCAGGATTATCGAGGGGTCCTGAGAATACTTAAAAGAAAAGGGAGACTGATTAAAATGAGTAAGTGGCTGAGCTTAATCCAGTGTTAACTTACAAAACTTTAGGTACGAACAATGTATACTGTTTTTTTTAGTCAGTTTCAGATTGCTTGAGAAGGCACAACAATCTTGTGATAGAAGTCATAAACTATTTATTAGAAAGAAAAAAATATTTTCCATCAGATTTTTTGTTTAAAGATATCTCCCCATCTCAAATAGGACAAAAGGGAAATCTGTACACAGGAAACAAACAAGGAACATTGAGATACAGAATGGCTTTTCTATGAGGACCAATAATGAAGGCATTTGAAAGAATTGGGAATAAAGTCCAAGCAGCATGGAGAACAAGAATGGTTTCTTCCATTATAAAAATTTAGACTCCACGCTAGCAGAAGGCAGCTTCAAAACACAAAAACACGGAGAAAGAGATGCTTCTTCACACAAGGCATATTTAAGTTGATTAACTCCTTACTACAGGATGTTGCAGGTGTTAAAAAAAAAAAAAAAAAAAAAAAGAATAATCAAGAACAACCAATTCCACAACGTGAAAACCCAATGAGAGCCACGAAAGACAAAGACGTTATCTGCGGTGCAGGAAGTCCCCAAACTGTAAGTTAGAGAGGCCTGGGTAACCATTGCTGGGAAGAGTGATAAAGAAGTTTGCTGTGCTTTCATACTCTTGTTTTCTTTAAGTGCGTACTGGTTGCTGTTGAGGGTGTAAAATTTGTCTAGAAATGGGCTGAAAACAGAACCACTATTCCCCAACAGCTTCTCACTCAAATACTCAGGCAGCAGAAGGAGGCATGTTTTGCTCCTGGCCAATTTCAGTCACTCCAGGAGCAGTTACTCCCAGAGATATTTTATGCCCAGACAGGTCTACGATTCTCATCTGCGATACCACCACGTGAGGCTTCCAAATAAACACAGCAGGACTGCTCACGTATGTGTTACAGCCACATAAAAAGTGCCTTCACACTTAGAAAGGACCCCTGAATGTTAATATGAAAAACAAACGCCATTATGCAAGTACAAGTGAACCCTCACCATATTTCTTTGAACTTTTTGTCCATAGATTCCGTAAGGATTTCTCCAATAGTGTCAGAAGAATAACTTTAGTTTTCCAAAGTGCTGAATAAATAATCTTACTTTAATTACATTGTTCTTCCTCATCCCACCAGTACATGACAATGTATTGGCTGTTTCTATAGAAACCAGAAGTGCAAGTAGCTTCACCAATTTCTACAGCCTTTTTTTATATTTATATGCTATCCAGAGACAAATTCATTAGGTCTCCTAAATACACGCTACTTAAAATGACTGCATCTCATCTGAAAGAAATTGCAATAGAATGTTTCCAAGGAAACAAATGCATTGCACTTGCACTCTAAATATATTCATTTTTTTTAACTGTGCTTTAATGACTTAGCCTTATTTCTTTATAAACTCAAGTATGGAGAAATAGCTCAACAACATAAAGAGCACCTCTTTCATTTTTTCTTTTTAAGCATAAAGCTATAGATGATAGTTGCAAGTTTGTACCTAAACAATGTTCCATCCAGGATAATAAACCAAGATATGAAAAAAACCCAACCCTGTTGTTACTTTGCCTTGGCCTCTGTTAATAACAAAAATTCTGCAGTGCATTTCTAGACTAATTTTAAAAGCTCAAAATAACTGCTTCTACCATTTTTCTAGTGAAATTGTTCAATAGCTTATAATACCTCAATTTCAAAAACAGGAATTTTGTGTAAAACTTAAAATCTAAGTTTTCCTTAAATTTTTCTATCATTCCGACAGACTGACTTTGGAGTCTACTTTTTTGAAATCTTTCATACATCCTGACAAAATGTTTTTAAGCCCAAAAGGCTGGACCTTTGCATTCATTTCTACTCATCCCATTTCTAATAAGTCATTGGTAATTTTCCTGCATGATATTCTAGTCTTTATTATTATTATTATTATTGATTGTGCTAGCACACTAAATGTTGTCTCCATTTGGAGCCATTCCTGCAGCACTTAATTAAATTCCTCTCAGTCAGTTTCTTTTTCTGAGATCTCCCCTTTTGTTAGTTTTCTCATTTTACAATACTTAGGTTAGTCCATGCTTTCTCCAGCTTCTCTAATTGCTCTATCAAAGTCCCACAAAGAAATTGTAGAGCGACATCAAGTAAGCTTCAAACAACCTACCTTTGCTTAACTCCTTATAGCTATTTTTCAAATCATTATTTCACTTATTCCTATATCTTTAAATAATCTTTCCCTCAATGTCTGTTCCATGGCTGTCAGGTCATACTACTGGGTCTCCACCATTCAATGCCCTTCCTCTCTTTAGCAGTGGGTTTGCATTTATGGAGATGGATGTCTAAGAACTTCAAGTATTGCTTAAAGATCAGAGCCACAGCCCTGTCACCTTCCACTTATTCCCCCTCCAGATTACTGCATGGTGTTTCGTCAGGACACGCTGTTCTGACAGCCACAGCAGACAGCTCTCGGCAAAGCTCCAGTGGGCCTCAGTGGTTTATGAGACAGAACACATGAACATCAATAGACAAGAGATCAAAACCAGAGTACATTCAACAGCTGAATAAATTATTCCTCTATTCTTAACAGAGTCCAAAAAATGTTAAAGATCTCCCTACCTTTGGAGTTCCTGGCATTTCTGTATGCACATGATAAAGAACCAGTTCCTGAATGCTTACAAAATGTTAAGAGTTTCATCAATCAAAGCAAAATGTAAATAAAAGGTAAAATATGCAAAACTCAGAAATAATTACAAGGATACATTTAGAAAATTTCAATTAATACATTCAGATGCAAGTTCTTGAGTGCTGTATGTCCTTTCAGCAGTTAATAGCATCCCTGCTTTACACTACGCAAACCTTGCTGACACGTGTAACTAAATCTTTTCAGTCTGACAATTCATTCATGATATAAGGAACTTTAGCCCCTTTAAAAGTATTATCAGTACAAGACAGTTACAGCTGTAGTCTTGTTCTGATATTACAACTGTGGAAGCTTAGAAATCCAAATTTAAAAGAAAAATATAGTTGTAGTCATATTTTCTTCTGTGAAGACAATAAAGTCCTCATTGCTGAGCTAAAGGATACAAGTCTCAATACTTTGTTTTCTTTGGAATTTCAGGTAGAATATTAAAATTCCAGGTAGAAAAAGCGGTTGGAACACACGTTGTCTCCTGTCTGAAAGCTAACGTAGATCAGCCAAAAGAGAGAGTG
The DNA here is from genome assembly GCF_000708025.1 of Charadrius vociferus. Lineage (NCBI taxonomy): Eukaryota > Metazoa > Chordata > Aves > Charadriiformes > Charadriidae > Charadrius > Charadrius vociferus. The sequence continues at coordinate 2,206,707 of NW_009649864.1, read as the reverse complement.
ACTGTGTAATTCAACTGAAGACCATAAGAAATTCTTCCACAGCTCAGAGAAAGCATATGCTTCTAAAATACATAACTACTTTAAGGTCTCAGTGTTATTGCACAATTCTTTTTACAGGGCATTTTACAGGGTTTTTCTAGGTTCAGCTCTGAGGTCCAAACATCCCATGGGGGCTGTTCAATATGATGCTCTCTTCTCAAGTCAACACTGCAGAGATTTTTTTATTTTATTTTTTTTTTAAACATAGCAGCTCACTTCTAAGCTTTCTGGTCTTTTCATTAAGTCTTTATAAACATTCTCCAAACGTTTCATAAATTTAATCAATCTGTTATACAGTAACATAAGATCTCCAGAATAATCTCTTCGCTGGAGAGACAAAACTGGGTTTAACACAAACAGAAGGAAATACCACTATAATAAATCTCTACATGCTATTCAACTGCCTCTTTTATTCTTTTTTTTTTTCAGGCTTTGATTACTTGTCTCTGTAATTTTGAGATGCCTGTATACTTTACATTTCACTGAGCAGTTAACAAGCTGTTCCAGCCATTCATTTCTCTGAAGTATATTGCTTAGCTTTATCTTGAAGATTTTAACTCCCATATTGTTCTTTCATTCTTTATCTTGCTCAATACCCAATGCTACATTTGAATTCATTTTGCCTATTTGCTCAACAGAACAGGCATAGCAATAAATGTCTTTCAACATTCCTCCTCTTTTTTTTTTTTTTTAATCTGCCTTACTGATTAATAGCCTACTGTACATTTCTTAATGTTTTAGCTGAAAGGCTGCCTCAAACCTATCTTCATACATTTTCTCTGGGACTTAGAAATCTAATTTTTATACCACATTTGATATATAAATAAATATTAGTAATTTATGCTCATAAGTCTATGCTCCTATTAACAATTAGTTGCCCATCAAAATCAAAACGAGATTTCAGAAGTACTAATTTGGATAAATACCACTATCAGCTATTCTATGTTATTTTCCATCACCAGAAAGCACTAATGTGGCACACTGGCATCGAGCAGCCCATTTCAAACACTGCATATGCATGAGTAATTGGACAATATTTTTGTTATTACTCATTCTCTGTCTCCGTGATGCTTTGCTCTGTATTTCCACCAAAAATTCCTTCATTTCCCAATATACATTTATCATTTTGCCTCACAGTTAAATTTCAGATATGCAAGCAGATAGCCTGTTAAAGTACAGGAGTACATCCCAACGAATGACCTCTGAAATTGAATTACCAGCGAATGCTGATATTGAGTTTTCAATGTGCAATGAGTAACAAGACTCAAGCTCTTGATTTAGGGCGCTCACTCTATTGACAAAATATGCTGCAAATCCTGAAAAGGCTATCAGGAGTATGATGATGGGAACAAAAAGAATCATTAGTTCACCCACACATCATTCCAAGCTGAATGACAGGTTAATATACTTGAAAAAACAGGCAAAACAGAAAAATCTTGCAATGAATTAGGATGAAAGCACTTGAAAGATATTAAGGTTGTTCGTATCAGAACTGAACCGAAGTGGCAAGAGACCTCAGACATCTATTTCAGTAAAGAGCAAATGACACTTGTTAGAAAAGTATAAATTTCAAAATGTTGGCCAGGACACTTTATCCAACCTGGAATATGGCCATAACTGTGTAAGATGGAGAAGATTGAAAGCATGCTTGTTTTATCTTGTGAATAAAGATAACAATATACGCTGAAAGCAGGAACACCTGAAGAATCCATTGAAATCCCCCAAACTAGGGAGACGCAGACATGAGATACTGATGATATCGATGATTCATGCCTCACCAACATACCATTCTATGGCTGAGAGTTCAAAATGTAACTACGTTATTTTCAGTAATGATGCATAGGTGATACTCACCATTCTGCAAGAAGCTATAAGCAATCAAATCAGATTTTGATATTTTTCTCGTTTTCTCCACTCAGCTATAACCTTCCACATTTACTCAGTACACACACAGTTCTTCAAATTTTAAAACCAATACAAAAGTAGGTGTCTAGCAGTCTACACCCATTACTGAGCTACAGCTACCTCAGATGGGGGGGGAAAAAAAAAATCAAAAGATAATAGAAACTCTCTCCCCCTTTTGGAAATGTTTCAGAGTAAGAGAGTAAACCACACTGCTGCTTTAGACAATCGCAGTACATACAAAATTATGGTTTTCAAATGAGCAAACGTGTCAAAAAAACAACAACAAAAAAGGATCAATATCTGTTACCAGGCTAAACCCAAACTTTCCACTTTCTGAGGTGATTAGACACTGCTCGTTATTAAAATTAATATTCCTCATGTGCTACTTAATCGGCTAGTTTTCCAGCTGATGAAGTTCTACATGAATATAACTGTTTCCTAATGAACAAAGCAGGTAACAGCTTCTAAAAACTTCCAGACAGAACCCAGTACAGGATCTGTAAAAACGAAACAGGCTGGGGTTTTTGCTTTACCAAGCCTAAAACCTTTCCTATTTTACCTGTCAGAATACACATTCATTCACCTATTTATTCTCCTGGAAAGTAAATGATTTCCTTGTAATATGGTGGGATGTTTTCCTAACCTCTTCATTAGCATCAGCTTACTGAAATAGAGTTACACACAATCTTTCTGAGCACTGGAGTGTCCTGCAGGTACAGAGACAAACCGCTGTGTGCATTTCTCACTGATCAACAGCTCTTTAAGGCAGGTTCCAAGGCTGGAGCTTCAGCATTGCAAAATGAGTGTATGGTTAGTCCTTGAGATAAAAACGCATTATTCTGCTCGTCTCATTTTTGCTGTATATAGCATCCTGGCTGCAGAACACACTGCCTTTTGAGAAATCGCATCATAAGATGGGATCAAAGAATGTCACAGCATGCAATGTTGCACACAACAGCAACACTCTCAGTCAAAAAGAAAAAATTCGTAAGGTAACAATCATGAGTACCCCCTACTACTGCAACACTATTAAAAGTGGACAGGGGATGGCCCAAGGAAAGACAAATACCTCGTTGTAGCCATTTGAAAAAGGCACTGTACCCAGACCAGTAAGCAAGGAGGCAAAAAAAACACAGTAGGAAATCATAAAGACACAATAACATACTGTTTGAATTTCATAAAGCTAATATACTCCCTAATTAGTAGAAAACATGAGGGCTGTTTTAGAGTGAATGTACAGTCAAATTAATAAAATGTTAAGTGTTTGTGTGTCACTTCTACATAGACACAAACAGCTTTTACGGTGTCTGTTTGTCCTCTGGAAATGAATCATAGATGTTGTCACCTAAAGTGTTCACTACTGGCTCTGCATGCAGACACACACGCAGCTTACACATCACCCCCAGCAACCTACGCAAAGGTGATTCCAAACATAACTATTGTTTCTTATAACTGGTAAAGTACTGAAAACTGCAGTTTTCCTCTGGGATTTTGCCAGACATACAGTTTACACAAAAGTTACTACAGTTAAAATATACCAGAAGATCATCTCAAGCCAGGCCACTGGTAGTTTTATCAGAATTACAGAAGATATGAATGGGTGAGCTATTAAAGTCTAGTTTATCAGCATTGGCTTGCTCCTTTATGTTCTTACAATGTCTTTTACAAAGACCAACACCTCACAAATTGCACATTGCCCATTATCTTTCCACCTTTTACTGCAATCTCCATCTCAACACATTTGTCTGCTCCTCATTGCAACAATGCCTCATGAAAACTATGTTCTACACTTCTCTACTTCCCTTCACCCTATAGAGCAACACTGTTTATTAGTGGACACATGTTTTCCGTCTACTGCTGCTTTTCAGGAACAGTTTCACTAAGAAGACTTTGCAAGAATGTCAAACCATTCAGTACCCGTTCAGTTCCTGAAGTACTTTTTAAAGGAAGTTCAGCCTACCATGACATACAATGTCTTCTCTGTGTTAAAAAGGACAGCTAAGTGTTCAATTACAGACTGCACCTCCTCCCCCCAGTTAAGGTCTACTGTTATGAGAATCACAAGAGAGAACAATTGTATTCCCTACTTCATTTGCATGCCATGAAACCACTGACCCTGCTGTTCAGGAGAAAAGACTTCTCTTGGACTTTCTTCTCCAGCCCCCTGCCAGAAAAAAAAAATAATGTCCTTGTTCTACAGTAAATTTACAGAGTAACATCTGATCATCTGGAATGAACACCCTTTGAACTGGTACTATTTCTTATTTGTGTCATACGTATTTTTATGTTCTATTAAGTTGCCCATGCTAAAGACAGTATACCAAAATCACTTACTGACAACACCAGAGTACCGTACACCAGTGCAAGGCAGGAGGAGGGAGGGAAGAGTTACTATGGAAAAACCCATAATTTTTTTAAAAGTTACATAGGTATTCTTTATTGTAAGTACTTACAATTTTTGCAATCTAAAACTAGAATAATCTTCCTTCATAGAACTGTGCTTTGAGTATCTCTTCATATCCTTATCAAAGACAACTGGCCATCATACAAATGTGATGGATGAAAAAAATCCCATCAGACTTTTTACAAAGGTTTTCACGCTGACGTTGTAACTTTGAAAATCACAGTAAATTTATCTTCAGAGTAGCCTCAGACTTGGAAGTCTTGATAAGCACTTAGTAATGTTTTTCTTGTATGAACTTATTCACGTGTGGGAAGCCTGCAGTATAGGTCCTACACAATTAAAGTCTTTTGTCAAACACCAGTGACAAACCCAAAGGAACTGCAGCACAGGAATCAGATTGTTAATTACACAATAATACTGTGTTTCCTTAATAGAGTGACTCCCATAACTATTTCAGAGCTCTCCTGCTAGAGCCCTCATACCTGAAATGCATCTGCCTACATCTCTTACCTATTATTCTTACTACACCAAAGCCAGAGACAGAGTTTGGATAAGCAGTCTTATCTTTCTCAGATCCCTTCTGTCATCCTCAAGAGCAAACAGATGGCTAACTACAATGAGTAGGATCTACCCACACAGAAATTCAAAGGAAAACAAAGAGCTACTCACTTTACAGTCACTGCTGCTCTTCGAGCTGTTCTGTGCATGAGGATGTCAGCTTACCTTACACTTCCACTGGAAGAGTACAGCTCTGGTCTTACCTGAGCTCTGAACAGCAGCTGGGTATATGCCATTCTGCATAGTTCAGGATAAAGTAAAGGCAGAGGCTGGACATGCCTCTCTCCCCCTTTCATGAATGCAAAAGTTACTCCAGGCTTCTCCACAAAAGGTACAAGCACACACATCCTGACCCACACCTAACAGCTTGAAGAGCAAGTTAGCTGTACTGCTTCCTAGTACGTAACTGCCTTTTTCACAATCCAGGAGTGAGATATTGGCTTTATTTAATTCAATTATATGCTACTCATTTTTACATAAACCAAAAAAACCCGTATTTTTTGTGTACAATATTCCTCTAAGTGCTTAAAAAATATTACAGATGTACATATCAACAAATGGCACCACAATCAATGACAAATGCAAAATACTTCAGAATAACATTTCATCGAAAGAGCAGTACATCTAGCAGCTTAGTAATGCACAGCACATCCAACCCGGGAAATATCCTAAAAGAGAAAGAGAAAAAAAGATTTACATTACCTTAGAAGTCCTTATATCCCAAGCTTTAACTTCTGGGCTGAACCCTCCACAAATGAAAATATTTGACTCTGTAGGGTGAAACTTCAGCACGCTGATCCTAAATTCATTTTTGCTGCTAAATATCTGCTTCCCTAAAATAAAGTGAGAAGTGGAGATTAAAATTTGAGCAGAAAATGAAATGTGTTATCCATTTCAACCCGGTTTCAAAAATATCAAGGCTGTCAAAGGTGAATATGTTTATATTAACACATTTCAAGTATCTGGGGATACTCTGATGTACTGAAAATACAAGACTCAACTCACTCCTGCTCATGGGCCTCTCCACTACCGACTACTTCCTACTGAGAGGAGAGTCCAAGTGGTTTCCTACACTAAGAGAAGCTCCACCGAGGTCCCAGCTCAGTTATCATGCAGGATTAAATCTACAAACCTAATGACTGAATGTTCCCCTACAGAGAAGTCATAGTCTTTCTTTCACTGGGATAAAAATAACGAGAACAAAATATTATATGTACAGAAATACCACATCTCAAACTATACTACAGCTCTTGAGTTGTTTACTTATCTTTCTGTGAAGGTAGGAGCGAAACTTCTTGAAAGTAGGAAATAATTTGCATACCATGAAGGCAATATGAAAGCAATAGCTGTTCCCATGGATACACCATTCCCAACAGTTAATTGTGTACACTAATCTCCACAGGATCCTGTGGTTAGTAGCAATTGGATTGTCGACACTTTCAAAGGCAACAGAATTCAGCTAGGTTAATTTATAGGACTTTTCCACAGTCCGCTGCTTCCTTTCATCCTAACAAATTCATGATATTAATGTATATTCACTGAAATACCATTTTTGGAAGAGCAGCATGGACTAAGATAGATACATTTACTTGGTTTCACAATTTCAGTTGTGCTTTATAGTCTACATATTACATATAAAGATCTACATTTAATAAAGTTACTGCTTTAAGCCACAGTGAAGAAGGCACTGCAGAAGTCAAAAAGAACCCTTAAAATACAATGACAAAAGCTTCTTAAAATATTCATTAATCTACATTCTTAGCAAGTGAGAGTTGTCTCAAGATGGGCTTTCTTAAACAACTGAAAATACCTTGAGCTAAAAACATCAGTGATGAGTGTAAATACTGTGAGGTGAATAATTCAGAAAAAGACTCATAGATTTTTTTTTATGCTTATTTTATGATTTGGAGCCAATTTCTTTGATTTTGTCATAAGTCCCATTTTCCCCATCTGCTGAACTCAACTTACACAGTCAAGAGGCTATGACTTGTCGAATTATCTATTCATTTGTTTTAAAGAAAAGAAAAGAGAGATTTTACTTCATCACGTGTTCTTCAAGCTAGCACGGAGGGAGCATAAGGGAGAGGTGAATGTTGTTCTATGTGAAAACAGGGCTTTGTAGGGGTTTTTTGTTCTTTTTTAATGGTTTCTCCACTGATTACTCATGCAAGAGCTAAAGGGCCTCTCTGTCACTACTGAGTGAAAGATTTAATGTAGTCCATAAGTTCCTTCCCCAGAGAAAAAAGTCACAAGGACAGCAGAAGCCCTCCCTGCAAGTCATACGCAACAGTGACCGTCTCTCACCATGGGAGCTTTCAGTACCCCAATAGCTACAGAAGGAAAAAGACTCCGTAGGGAAGAAAGAAAGTATTAAAATCATCTGTTACAGGAGCAACAAATATTGGTCTCACGTACACCACTAGCAGGAATCATTTGCAGGCTTTAGAAAATTCACATACACATGCATCTTACTCTCATCCACAGCACTTGAGAAACATACTGAATTTCCCCATGGAGGCTCACTAGTCAGTTTAATAGCACTTTGCTCCCAAGGAATTTGGTTCCTACTAGTACCTAGTTTAATAAACACTCTGTTAATACAATCAACAAGTTTTTAATAGTACTGCAGCCAGAAATTAGCAAACTGCAGCCTACCTGTACTATTCCTGTCAAACAGCTTCACAAAGGACACATCAAGGAGGTCATAGTTCTCCATAAAGTGTATTGTCTAAATGACATTAGATATATACATAAGTGATGCAGTGGAACTCATCATCTAACCTTCCAAAAAATCTTAATTGTTTAACTGATTTTACTGAGACCTGGTTTTACCTCCACAAGACTTCTGAAAACTGCTCCTTCTATAACGCATACATTTTTCTTGCCATTGTGCTCTCCACAAATGCTCTAGCCCAAGACATGAGAAAGCCAGGTAAGACACAATCAAAGAAGACGTGCACTACATTGAAGATGTATTTAATCTACTAACTACCAGATCTGTTACCTTTTCCACAGAAAGAAGATTGATTTAACATAATTTATTATTACTTAGTCCATCTTTCAATCTCATCCCCAGCTGCTTCCAAGTGATTCAATCATTTGCTCAATATTTTCTCCAGAAACTAAAATTCTCTAATTCCCTACTTCATCTCCCCCTGTTTTAAGACAGAAGTGGGCACTGTGTTTGCCATTTTCTTGTCTTCTAGAGACTGTTGTTTACCCAGAAGCTCTCACAGCACCCAGATCATCACAGTGTAATTTTACGAATTCTACATTACAGTGTAATACTAAAGAAAATTAATGCAAACAAGTTGAGCATATCATTCACCTCTATACTCTTTAACCCCTCCTTTTTCCTATTTTAACCTGTTTGATTCAGTTATTAACCATGCTAGCTTTTTGACTGGTCTGAGGAGCAATCAGAATACATTAATCTTAAAAGTTCAGGGTCTCCAATTAATGCTTTGAAATACAACTCTCTCTCTCATTCTCTCACTCCCCCAAGTGAAATTGAATCAAATGTCTCTTTTTGGAAGCTCAGTAAACAGTGTTCTGAAGATTCTGGCATTATTAGATGCATACACGAATTTCATTCTACTGCCACGTGACAGAAAATGAGAAAAAGGCTGGAATGGGGAAAAGAAGAGCATGGGAGCAAAGAAGCAGCACACAACGTACCCAAAAGAGAAGGATCACAATAGTGCACCACAGAAACCCTCCTATTGCTAGAACTGAGATTTATGCACAATACACAATCTAAATCAGACTGCTTGCCATACAAACATGCCTGAACCCAGCAAAATGAACCTTCCTGACATTTATATGAATACATCCCCTAAACTCTTCCCTTTTAGGTATCAGGACTGCAGGGCTGAAGTGCTGAGGCACATTTTTTTCACAGCTGTGAAACCTCTGTCACTAGAAATCTTTCAGAACCTCAGAAACTAAGGACAAATATCCACCTGAGAGATGAACAGATCACTGTGGAAGATGAGGTGGGGCAAAATAGCTCATGCAATTCAGTACATTAAAACAATGACTTCAACTCAGCCCCCTTCTGTACAAACTTTATTTAGTGTGTTTTACTACTTTGAGCGGAATTTGCTGCTTCCCGTGCTGTAACTGTGCTGTGACGGAGCCTAGCCCCATGCTTGGGAAATCCAGCTGCAGTGGTTGCTGGAGATCCTGCCTCACCTTTCTGGCAGTCAGCATTTACAGTTACGTATAATTTTGTCTACAGTTACTCAGTTTATTAACATTAAACACATTCAACCTTTCAGGCCTTATTTTAGATATTGCAAATGATATCCTTTGAGCAGAAGACTCCCTTATCCATAATAGAGTACAATGGGTATAAATCAGCAACCTTGTATACACCTCTAATGTGTACATATTTATTGTATTTTAGTTCCTAAAGTCAGCATAACAAAGATTCAACCAACTCATAGCCTGTAGAAAATTACATCTTCTGAAAATCTATTTGGCTAATTGAGGGAAAACCCATACCACATATCATTTTCCTGTATGAGAGGTTGTTATTCCAAAGCAAAAAGCAAACGTTTCTCTCAATCTTTAATTTTCACAATTTCAGTAACAATATCTACTACATCTTTGCAGTGTGTTTTATATTCTGAAAGTGCTTTAATTCAATTCTTCATACATTAAAGGCTCACCAGTAACATACACAGTATGAAAAAAATCTTTAAAAACATCTTGAACATATGTTTCTGCTTCTTTATGTTGCAGCCTACTGTGAAACTGCTCAACTATGAAATCAGATATTTTAAAGGCTATTTAACATGGTGAATTCTTCACAGAACATCAGCACAGTTACTGAGCACAGGATGCTTCTGTAACTGTGTTTAGTGGTTCTCTGATTCACACCTCTACCTGCATAATCCAATACACTTCCTTATGCTAATCTGTAAAGAAAAGTGAAGCCTAAGACTTACAAGGACATGAAAGTGATCTTGCTAAGCAGAATGGATTTCCCTACCGTATTTACAAAAAGACATAAGACAATATATTATAAAAATAAAAATCTTATTACAGTCGCAATATCTGTCACGCAGAATAGCAAGAGGAAAACTAGATTGATCAGACATAAATTGTTCTTAACAAACTGCTGTTGGCTGTTACTTGTCCATTTTATCTTGGCATGCTTACAAATTGCTTTACTATTTTCCCAAGAACTAAAGTTATACTGACGATATGTTTCGTAATTTTTTCCCCCTACATAGTCACAAGTTTCTGGAGTGCAAAAGTGCTTGAAATATTAAATTATTTTATCTTTTACCCTTGGAAATGTCCCCAAACTAAAAATTTTTCTCTATTCTTATTGCAAGGTCATTACATTAGTGATTATAAAAAGTAAAATGCTGTTACCTCCTAGCTGGAGCGCGACCACTAAACTATGTTCAACAGATTACTTGAAACTCCTGAATTTTGGGGCGAATCTTGAGACCTCACATCAAGGATGTCTGTATGCATTCCAAAGAAATAATTTTTTTTAAAAAAAGAAAAATCAATCAACTGGGACTTTTTCTGAGGTGTCATAAAAAAACTTCATGCATATTCAAACACCATACTGTCTGCATATTACTGGGAGAGAAGGGAAGGAATAACAGAAGAAAGTCCCAGCTCTCCTGTGGCGATGTTTATGTATGAGGACTAAAACTCCTATGTGAAGAAGTGGAATTACATTAAAAATAATAATATCTGTAGGACAACCAAATTATAATATAAAATAAAATATAGAAAAGCAAATTTGGACAATCCTCTTGGAGGTAAAAATTGTTCCATTAAGAAACTCCCAAAATAACATAAAATAAAATTAGTTAAAAAAAAAAAAGACTTATGTGACCATGTTATATATCATCTGAACTTTCCTTCAAAACCAACAGCTTAATTTCAATATCCTAGTCATGATACTGATAAAACTTGCAAAATAGTGTGGAATTTCAATTCACCATTATAAATCTGAGGAAGTTTTATTTGAAATTAAGCTCAGTCCGTGAACTAAAATACAACTGCAGCATTTGGCAATGCAGGAAATGTGCCAAAATTTCTTGGAACATTCCCTCTGTCATAATATTAAAGAAATGAAAAGTATCTACAGTATGCAAATAGTATCAACCCAGCCAATGTTCTGCCTGTGATATTGTACCAATTCATTTGTGACTAATGAAAAAAACACTGATGAATAAAACATATATTCCAAAAATAAAATAGCTATAAATAAATTTTAAAAATACACTTACCCTTCTAAAGTTGCTAGAGCATCTCCATCACATCCAGATGTAACAGAAGTTAAATGTCAAATGTACTTGACCTAGGACTGTTTTAAAAGCTTTTTTTTTTGAGTGCTCTTTGAATATAGCACTATTTACTACGCTGTAAATAACAAAGTGTCTGAACTATCACTAGTAGAAAATGACTGCAAGTGTGGTGTTAGTAGAGACGAGCAAAATGTAACAAAGTGAGATTTTGTCTCACTGGTTCAGACCGCTGCAGCATTATCACATTTGTGAAACTTTTCAAAAAGCTTTATTTTTTAAAAAGAAATAATGTATATAAAATAGCACCAAAAAAAAAGCACCAGCCTGTTCTGTTGCACATGATTAATCCATTTCAGATGCAGGACTTCGCATTTGTGTATGTTGAACTTCATGAGGGTCCTATCAGCCCATTTTTCCTGCTTGCAGCATCTTAGATCTTCTTATATATTAGAACTTTCAGTGATACACTTGACAAAGGGATAAGGTTTGATGGTGTAAAACTGCAGGATAAGATTTCATGGATGTGTCTTTTACCCTTGCATCAGGATTTCTATGCCAACAACAAGAAAAATTCTGCTTTGTGATTCACTAATCACATTAGATTTCAGTGTTTGTTTCTATTACTATGTTGTTCAGATGACAAAGATTTAAAAAAAAAAAAAAAAAGAAATCACTCCAGAAAATGCAATATCCCAGGACAAGGGATACCGAAACTTAAGTTCAAGCTTAGAAACAAAATCTCCTGGAGAATTTATTCTAGCACTGCTTGTTACAACGATGTTGCCATATTCCTTTAAAGAATCTCATAACTAGATGCCATCAGACCCAGAACAAACAATTACCTAGAGCAAAATTTTGATTTAATAGGGCACAAACTATGGTCCTAACAGAAAAATAACCCCAAATGACAAAAAAACCCCACCAACTAAGCAGCTCAATACCAATACTGTATTTGCAACCTTTCCTAAACTTTTAAAAGTAAGTCTATTCAGACTGTTAGGTTTCTTTTGGTGAAGGACACATAGCAATTTTTATAACACAAATGTAATATTTAAAATCTATACTGAAAACAAAGATGAGAACGATTAGTCTTTAGCAAACATGACTAGAAAAATGTTGAACCAGAAGAACATACGCAAGAGACAAGAGCATAGAGCCTTAAAGACAGTATTATTATTTATAAAATTCCACCAGCATGCATGTACTGCATTTCAACACACTGGTAGTTAATTCAGTCTAGCAATGGAAAGTAATTAAGATTGAAGTCCAAAAAAGTATCTAAAAGTCCTCTGTGAAGGAACAGTTCTAACATCTATCTGAAGTTAATCAAAGAAGAAATCATCTCAGCACTGATGAAGAGTGAGGAGGAAGGAATGAATGATTCAGTGAACTAATGTAAATCAAAATCTTATAGCTGCCTTAGTGTTTTTCAAATGGAAATGAGGCTTTTTATATCAAATTGATTTGGATTCCAGAGGCAAACTGCTTGCCCTGTTTCTCTGAAAAGAATTGACTGAAATGCATGAAAAAAATAAGTAACTTTACAACAGGGAAGGAAATCAGAAACTGGCCTGCATATGTAGGAAATCAGAATAAAATTCCAATCATTCATATCATACTCATATCCAAATGAGATGCGTATCACTGAAAGTCAGGTCCAAACACCAATATTACAACTGCAGCTCACAGGAGCTGCGAGGAATCCTGCGTCCTTGAAGTAAGGCAATAATGAATATCTGTTTTATTCAAGGGTTATAAGCATTTATTTTGCATTACACATACAGTTTAAGTAGTTAGAAATACTACATAACTCACAAGTCAGTAAGTAAAAAACCATTTATAAGCTTATCCATTTTGAAACTTAGTAAATATAACTTGTTACTGTTGTCATTGCCTAAAACACTAGAGATAGCTTCTTTCAAATGAACCACTACAATTAACTTAACCCACACTACTCTCCCATTACTGGATAGTTATGCAAAGAGATGTTAGAAATTAATGTATAGGATTAAAATTACATATCTTTGAAATTTGTTCTATGATTTTATAAAATTAGGTTTTCCCCAGAGTAGTCCCTTCCAATGACTCAGGCACATAAAATCTATTCTATTGCTATAAATCCCATTAACAGCAGTACCCATTGTGTTTAGAATTTGTAAGCACTACAGTCAAAATTAAATTCCCCTTGGATTAATAAGATTCAGTTATATATGAGACTAGAAATGAGAAGGTTGCTGCAATGAGACTGAAAATAAAAAAAGACAAGTCGTCTGACAAAATTAATGTCTTGGTATATTAACCTCATGTACTACTACTACATGAGATATATAAAGCTCTTTCCCCCATTACAGAACCTGAATATTCTTGAAACACCAATATTCCGTAGCTGTGTCAAATGTTTTACATTCCCAAACTACAACAGCTCCCTTCCAGCCATCATTGAATTCAAATACTTCTGGTATGACAAATGTTGAGAAAAATAAGTTCTTAGAGCAAGGAAAAGAATCTTCTTTTCATGTGAACATTATTCACAAGTTTCCTGGCCACTTTCCCAGTTCATCTGAATAGAATTTCTGCTCTCCAGATATTCACATACAATGTACTTCTTACTTTTACGTAAGAGAAAACCCAGGTAGACAAGAACCGCTTGTAATTTTTGTAGTCTTACAAAAAAATACTGCACCTTTGAAGGAGTTAAACATTTAAAAATAAATTTAGTGGAAAAAATAAAATTCCGTCTCTTCAGTTGAAAAGCTACTATTTTAGGCCTAATCATTTACCCATACACAGAGATGCCCTGTTATGTACAGCCTCAATGAATGCTGCTGTATGAATACTGATAACATACACAAAGGATAGAAGAAATACACCTGATAAACTTTAGCTTGTGAAGGAGACATGAGGAGAGACAGCATCCAGGAATCTAATTGTTATGGTCACAACAATCAAATACCAAACCAAATTCACAGCTGCATCAAAGCAACACAGGTTCAGTCTCAAGGTTTCATATAAGAATTTAAGTTTCTATACTCCTAATAAAGGTCCTGTTCAAAAAGAAAAAAATAAAAATCACCTAATTAACTTCAAGCACAAACTTAAAACCAACCCAAGTGAGAATGAGGTACAAGCCTATGTTTAAATTAACCATATATAAAAGTGTCTTCAAACGCTTTAATGAATGATCATGACAGAGCATAAAAAACACGTTTCATTCTGTTCATCTGTGCGGTATCTGACAACAGAAATTATATGTGATCATGAAGTTAAAGATATGTCAGTTTTCTTAAATATCTCCAAGTACCCTTAATTGCTGAGATATTTTTTTAGTGAGGACTTGTTTCAAGAATTCTAACTTTGATCTATAGATTTTATCTGTAATTTTAGAAGAAAGAATAAGGCTAATGAGATCCAAAGTTATCTATATTCAATAAAGATAGGGCTATAAAGCACCCTTATGTGACCTTTACCTGTTTCTACATCAGTTAAATGCAGCATGGAATCAAAGCCCCCACTGAGGATCCTTCTTCCACAAGATGACCACCGGGCAGCTCGGACAGCGCAGGAGTGACAGGAATATGTTTTTAAACAGCAGCCTGTATCTACAGCATCCCATACCTTAAAAAGAAGCATAAGGACAACTTTGTAAAGAATCACAATATTTTTTTTCAAGGTACTGATAAGTAGCTACAGCAAATCATCGTGGCTCAGAAAGCTTTGCATTCCAAAGTTGTATCTGTTAAGCTGTAAAAGTCTGTTTGAAATAACTGCACGGTTGATTAGAATTAGGGCATTTAATTAACAAGGCACAAATCAGTAATACGTGTGCATGACTTGTATTATTTCTTGAAATGTCTACACTGCTCTCAATGGCAATTCATCTTATACTTTCCCATTTGTAATGCTGTCCTGTCTCTGTGCAGGCATGTATCCAAATACATTTTCCCTTTAAACCATTTTTCTTCCAAATTTTTGTCTCTATCATATCTTGCTTGTCATCGAGTAAGAGCAATCCTGGCAGATTACAGCTTTCACATCTACCTATAGATAGGCTATTATCATATTTGTCACCCCGTTTGTAATTTTCACTGAGGTGGCAGATAAGAATAACATCATGTACCTACAGGAGATTTCTAAGGACTGGCCTAAGTCCTCTCATTTTTTAGTTTCTTCTGGACAGAATTAGGTTGATGCTGAGCACTTCTGAAAATCCTATTCTACTAGTTATCCACGGGGTTTTAAGTATAAAACAGCTAATATTTTTAGACTATAAATAGTCCTGCTCATATTTTTAAAGTTATTTTTAAAGATAAAGGTGGAATGAGTCTGAATTATAATTTCAGTTACCAAATATAGTTCACAATAATCAAAAGCACATCCCTTTCATGGTGCTTTTTTTGTCAGTTTTAAGATAAAATTAGAAGTTTAGCAACAAATGACCCATAGAAAGATCCAGTATGCTCACTTCTGAGCCAGAAGGATAAATATCAAAACTATTTTCCCTATGAATATTCTGCTTCAGTAAAAGCTAGATTATAAAATACCTTATGATTGTACGATACAATATAATACCTGTTGAGTCGTCTAATAAAATGGATACCAAAAGCTATAACCATACCAGTAAAACCTACATTTTATTACTTCTAATATTAGTAGTACAAATAAATCATTTTGACAGTGCTTCATGATAGTTTTATTGCAGTTTCAGTAAACCCAAGGCAGTTTATTGCTTTAGAGTAACCATTTTACTTCATGGTACTTCTCTTTGCGATTAGTCATTTTCACCCTACAAAAACTCGCAGGATGAAAACAACACTGACTATGAGCTTAGAAGGTTATTCTGAATTTTGTCTATTCTAATCAATTTCTCAATTCTAAGATTGTTTATACAATGCTGGAAACAGACTAGGCAATTAACAGAATACAAAACAATTACTTCTTTTAAAGTGAGAACAAATTCAACCTGCATGGACATTGACACAAAAGCACTGAAGTACGAAAACAAACTGGACTGCACATTTGTGCATTTTAAAGGATATTAAAAACAAAAACATCTCAGTAAATCAGAAAACATAAGTAGATGTTTGCTTTCTTGTAGCAACAGTACAATTCACAATACAGGAAAATGTAAAGGGGAGAAAAATGCAAGACTTCTGGTATTTTCTTCTTACTGGACAGAAAGGACTCACTGACAATATCATTATTACATAGTCCATACTCAGAAAACAACATTCCATTATAGAAAATTATTTCATCAAAGTATCTTCTAGCACAGAGTGCAGTTCTGCAATGTAAAGCAACCAATTATTATTAATTATTTGAATAGTCAGTTAAGACTGGAACCGTGATGGCCATACCCTAAGTATTCTACCCTATCCACCAGAAAAGAAATCAGGAAAATTTTAATATTAAACTGCTTTTGAAAGTAAGTTTCTCTGCTTTAATGAGTTTTAATGAACATTTCAAGCTTCACAGTATTAAAAAAGGGTTAATTGTGTCTTGGAGGGCTTTTAATATGAGGAAGCTAATGAATGAATCAAGATGAAAGGAAAAACAGGTGGTACATGCTTCAGATATTTTCCTGTCATGTTTTAGTGATTAAGTATGAAAACTCAATTTTCACAAGAAGGATGAAGTAAAGCAAGTTCAACAGCACTTCTGAGTTGCCGCTTGATTAAAAAAAAGCTGTATAAATGGAAAAAGCGCACCCCTAAAGCTGCTCATTTCCCTCCATTATGTGAAACAGAACAAAGGATCGTCTCTGGCAGATGAGACCATGCACTGACGATGCACAGGGGACAAGTTACCGAATGCCACATTTCTCTCCACTGTTAGGCTTTCCATCAGCTCTTTCTGCTCAGGTCATGGCAGTGCTGCAATGCCTTCTGGAATTAGAGCCGCATGGGCAAGGCAGTCTCAACTGAAGAAATTCACTTAGCTTATTGCCAATTAATGTAAACTTTTAATTACAGCTTCAAGTATTGAGGAAAAAAGAGTAAGAGCTAAACAAGGCCTTAGGAGAGCACTTTCCCTCCCCACCTCAGCCCAACACTTCTCCCTTATTCAAGGTGTCCAAGGCCAGGCTGGATGGGGCTTTGAGCAACCTGGTCTAATGGGAGGTGTCCCTGCCCATGGCAGGAGGGGTGGAAGTAGATGATCTTTAAGGTCCCTGCCAATCTAAACCATTCTAGGATTCTGTGATTCCTACCCCAGCTCCCCCTGTTTCCCCTGGGCCTTACACTCAGTCATTTCCCCTTCGGTGAGACAACAGCCATCACAGGGCCTAGAGGTTTCTTGTTGCCTCTCCCTGTGCCTTACTCTCTTCATCCCCTGCTCGTCGCTCTTTCTACTTCCCTGCTGCTTCTCTCCAGATGTACATCTCTTCCCCTATCTCCTCCTGTTGCCTTCTGTGTCCTCACACACATCCTCACGTTTCCTCATGTGTGTCCTTATGTCCCCTGCCCTCAGCAACTGCTCCTTTTCTTCAATATGTGTGATCAGAGGTACCACATGCTCCTCTGAAGTTCTGGCCCACAGTGGGTTGTTTTCCTCCTTTTCAGAGCGAGCTGGAACCAGCTGTAGCAGGACAGGGCAGCTCACGACCTCCTCCCACACAGGGGAATGCTGCAGCCCCTACTACCAAACCCCACAGTGTATGCCCAGTACAAGCAGCCAGTTCAGACAGAAGAGTTCAGACAGACCTCCATCAAGATACGGTCCAATGCAAGTTCACTGGAGCACACAAATGTACTTTTAAATAATGCCGAGAGGTGCCACTTCTGCTGTGGCTTCACAGCTTAATGGACAGAGAAGTCAAACAAGGCAGCAGAAGAGGATGGCAGACCCTGTCTTGCTGTGCATTGGCAACACTGCAAGCTTCATCCAGGCACATTCAATCCTAGGTATGGTTCCATATGACCTGCCTGGGGTATTCCTTCAAGTCTCATGTCTGGTGAATTTAGCTTGGTGTAACTTTGATACATTAGCGTGTGCCTTGCAGTGAGGAAGATACTGTGATGTGCATCCCCAGATCAGTTTCACAGTTTGAAGTTTCAATATTCATCTTCCAGAGGAAAAGGGAAGCTCTACTTGCTATTTGCAAGAAGTGGTATTTGATATTTGCAGTTAGCTCTTCAGCAATCACTTAAAGATGTAGTGATGCCCACAGAAAATCATAAAAAGGTGAGCCACTGCATATCAAGAAACAGAAATAGGTGTGCAGAACCCAAAACAAGGCAATTAAACAACAAGCTATGCATCTTCTGTACAAATAAGAAATCATGAAAAGGTGGCAGCTGTGAATGCTCAGTTGTAACAGAACATGTCTGTCCCAAGTTACAAACACTGTTCTGTCTCTAGAAGTGATAGAGATGTTAACAGTGTTACGCCCAGAAATGGAGAATCTTCTGTATTTCATTACCAAGGAAAGATGCTTCAAATCCCCTCCAAGCATCATCACAAAACCACCATCAAGTCTGTATTTTCATATAGAGTCTCTTGTGTAGTTTCCCATTCCTGTGGTATGGCATTTCTACTGCCACATTGGAAATGTGGCTAGAGGGCGAGTTCCAGCATACTCCATCCAAAGACGAACGTCTACTCAGCAGCTGGTACTCACTCTGTACAGGCAGCCGCTGTCGTTAAAAAAAGGAGGAAGCAGGTTGCAAAGGGATGAGTCCTTTGCCTGTGAGTTAGTTTCTCTGCCAAACACTGACACCAGACTAAAAGATTCTCCAGGATGAAAGGCATTTCAGGGTTTTTCTTTCAACTGAGATAGTCAAATGCTTCAAGAATAACTTGTGTGGAAATTACTTTCTTCACTTTTTCCACATGCTGGATATGCTGGCTCAAATCAGGATGGAACAATAAGCCTGAAAGACTGCACGGGTGTCACCAGCAGAGTTGATGAAATAACCCGCATCCCCAAAGAGCATCTAATATGATGCCTGAACCCAGAAGCATGTTCTCTAAATTACCAAGGTAAATAATAAACTAACAGACACTAATCATCTGGTTTAGAGCGTGGCAATTCTGCAAAGAATATAGAACTAGGTTACAATATAGCCACCGGACCAGCCTCAAAAGAACATTTTTTCAAGGCCTTGTACAAACCAGGGGACAGGAGAGTCCCCTAGGAATTAGGATCATTAAAAACTTCCTATTTCAAGTGAGTGAAGTTGTAGATCATGCCTTCTCTGCCAAAACAGAAGATGAATTGCAGACTTGTATGGAATAGGATTCCAAACTCATTCTTCTGAATGGCGTCTACATATGAGGTCAGAAAAGGGATTTGTATCCAAGAACAGCCTGAGGCTGAAGGCAGAGGCCACAACACTGTCATTTAGAAAGTGACAGTTGTAACAACTACAGTTTTAATTTCACAGTGCGCATTTTTAAGAAAACAAGTGTCTTAGAACTATTTAGAAAGCTGTATTTTAAATACCAAAGGCTGCTAACTATAAGCATACCTAATAATAAATACCTTTAAAATAAAGGTTTATAAAATAAACTCATAGATCTACATGGAATAGAGGCTTACATATTTAGTACATAATAAATTACTCGGGCAGGAGGAACAGTTCAATAAAAAATACCCAGGCTGAGATATATATCTTCCTTCACATGCATTTAAACATGTGTATCAAGTATTATAGGACTAGACACTATCACACGTCTGTCTGAAAGGAGGACAGATTTATATTCAATTATTTTTACCAAGAGATCAACCTTTTTAAGTGTTGTTGCTTAACTTCAAAACTCAGATCTTATGGGCACTCAGCATTATTTTTAGATGAAATACTAAATTCTCATTAAACCTGAGGTTGTTCTTTTATCTTGTGATGTCAGATGTGATTTTAATTGCTCAGTTAAAAGTTAAAAGCATACATTTCTGCCTGCTACTCTGAAAATACTGCTCACTGCCACATATTCAAGCAATATTTTATGTTATAAACAGTAATCAGCCCATCCTTTCCCTTTAGAAAGAATCCCGAAAAGAATGAAATATGCAACTGTCATTAGGAAAAAGGCGCATATTACTGTATTATCACCCCTAAATCTACAATTATAAACTAATGAATTCTCCAATATTTGAAAGAAATAAAGAGCCAAGACTCGAAGCTTTGAAATCAGCTAGTTCTTTTCAAACATTTTTTTCAATGCCTTTCTGGCATTAAGGTATCATGAACACTTTAATTGCATTTTTTCCAATTTTATTAAAATTGGCTTTAATGTGTCAAGCTGGTTCATATTTCACTACTAGTTCCTACTCTTCTGTACTTCACTATTTATAACATTGCGTTTCCATTTCTTTTCCATCAACTGCTTTCATTTCATTTCCTCTCATATTATAGAAAGTATGGTGATTACATAGTTATCTGCTAGGATTAATATATGGGGCCAAAATGGCAGGTACAAACAGCCAAGTGACAAAATTGTACTAGAGATTTCTTACAAAAGCAATTTTCTTTTTACTTTCTCCGAGGCAAGTTGTAATTCGATTGCTCTTTCACATTCTTCATAATATTTGGAAATAAAGGCTTTAGAAGTTGCTTTGTCTCCTGTATAGCTTAGGAACGTTGCGAAAACACTGTAACCATCATTTTAGGTAATATACCCAGACCTCCTTACCCTCAAGATCAAAAGTTCACAAATCATGTAAGCAACTAAACAATATAACAGATGAGATTTATTATAGGTGATATGTTTCCAGATCCTATTTTCTGACTGAAAGCTTTCAGCAGAACAGCCCCTGAAAGTAAAGTACTTTGGGTTGAAGATAATAAACACTCTCTTGGGAAGTCACGAAAGAAAACAGAAAGCAAGCATTTGATACTCAAGTAAATAGCAGCCACAGAAGAATGTTCAGGGGTCTGCTAGGCTATCAACCAGATCATAGGACACAGAATAAAGGCTTTTACCTTACCATCCAAACTAGGCATTCATTCCTAGAAAAAAAAAAAAGGTCACAGGAACATAAGCAGAGTTACCAAAGTAATGTGAGAACTCATGTAGCATACAAAGACTATTAAATTAGGAATTGAGCACATCTCTTCCATTGTCATTCTATGATTATCTATAACGCACTTGCCTCCAAGCAAATTAGATTGCAGAAAAGAAAATATAGCAGCCTTACTTTTAGAAAGAGAAAGGTGCATCTATTCAAACAGACAGTCACTAATTGCACAGTGAACCCAAGAACAATGATTCAATTGTGATGAATTAGAGGTTGGAAGCAAGTATCAGGAATTAAGTTTTATGCATGTTGAATTTGCATGCATAAAGGAACTACAGCAGAGCCAATCAAGAATACTAAACAAGAAATTAATTTCTGGACCATTCATAACAAAATTAAAAACTTTTTTAAAAGATTGATTCAAGTTAATGTCAACATAATATCCATACTCAAGGAACAGAACTCTTCCCCCTCAATTTAACTACTTTGTGCCATTCTTCTGTAACTACCAACTTCTTTTGTCAATGGCTCCTAGTACATGAACAACAGAAAGAAATAGTTCCCAACTTCTCAATCAACCTAAATACAAAGATGTCATTTAAGAAACAGCCCTGTTCAGGGATGATGTGGGACAGTACTGAGTTACAGGAAGAATTACTATGCTTTGACTAGAACTCCCTCATGCTCCCTTTCAAAGCATGCTCAGGTTGCTCCACAGACTTGTGAAGCTGAAGAGGCATGATCCTCTCCTTTCCCTTTTTGGAATAACATTGCTCCCTGGTGTGTCTCAAGAAGAAATAAAACTGATTTTTTTTTTTTTCAACTGCATAACTGAATTCATCTCTGAAATTTGAACATGTCATACATGCTAACATGCATAGATTCAAGAGAACGGTACTCCCTGAACCATACTGCTTTTCTGATCTCAAATACCTAAATACTTTAATTTCTAATAAATACAGTAAAGAACGAAGCCCCACACTATCTGTAGAAAATCACATCTTTTCTAGTTTGCAAGGCAGGCTCAGGTAGTTTAAAAGGTTCTTTGAAGTCAATGGGCCAGAGAGCAGCAGTAGTCCCACCGAAAAATTACAAAAAGTTATTTGCTGCTCCTGCTTCTTCAGACTCCCTGCTTGGATGAGGTGCAGCTTTGGGCAGGATTGCAAGAGTTAGGAGTGCCCCTTGGGTATCCCTAACCAACAGCAGTAAGGATAAGAACTCACTCACACACACAAGTACATTCTTTTGAGGCAAGAAAAAGCCAGGAAAAAAGCAACAAAGAGCTGCCAAGTAATAAATAGTCAAGCATTAGAGTTGGTAGGTGTGCCTAAGCCTCTCCAAGCCACTGCATGACTGAAAAAAAATCTGATCTTGAACGGGCACACAATGCAGTATGGATAATTTCTTACAGTACCTACAGGAATATTTTGAATACTTCATTGTTGTTTCAATTAGTGTCTTCTTAAAATAGTGAGCTAAATATTACAGTTTTTGTAGAAGGTAAAATTTGTTGAAAGAATCACAAAACGGATCACTGTATTGGCACTTTTTTGTCTAAACATGTAGTTAAACTGTGTAAAAACTGAGAGCTAAAGCCCAGGAAAAAGTATGAGCTAAGGTCTACCTGTAAGTGTTAATAAAGTTATTTTCATACAATTATGAAGGATGTAAATAGATGTTCATATTGTTATACAGACTATCATTAATGACATTTTGGGCATACC
>NW_009649864.1:2176462-2183796 GCF_000708025.1 Charadrius vociferus | reverse complement strand
CTGTAAAGCAAGAAAAAGCTAACACATTTTCAGATGTGTTGAACACTTGCTCCAGGAATGTTTAAAAGTGTCCTAGGGAACATATTTTAAATGACATTCATCTTCCTAATCTAGACACAGTGTAAGAATTATATATGAATGCTGTCAGATTGCCACTAGCTTCCTTCTTGCAGCAGACGTAACTCAAAACACTATTATCTTACTAATCCAAAGCACAGTACTAGTGACTGACAAAAAAAAGCCAACTTTATTATTGCTTTAATAGCTCAATAAGAGTTTGTATTTGGATAGTTTATTACTAGACTATCTTCACTACTGTAGAAACAAGGAGAATGGAAAGTAGCAAAATATAATAAATTCAGTTAGCTGAGACAGTTAGCATAAGGTCTCACTTCATTATTTCTTTCCACCAAAATTTTTAATATTAAAATGTTTCAAGTACATTTATCAAGCCGATGAGGTGGAAAATCTTCTCTTAAAAAAAAAAAAAATAGAACAGTACATCAGATCATAAGATAGCTCTTATTTTGTAGGGAGCTTTATTCAGGCAGAAGCAGTGCTACTAGAAACTAGTTGGTGATATGAAAACTGATTTGCAAATATGTCAACAAGCTTTAGTCCTGGTGAATCCAGCAAAGGCTGAGCTAAGTACAAGCACTACGTTTAGCTTCAAAAGGCAGCACTAACATGCTAAGCATGCCTATGAAATACATTTCCAATTATTTGGTGTGTTTTATTTTAATCTTCCCTCCCACAGAAACTCAGCAGCCCTTTCCCCAAGGAAGGCTCCATAATTGTTAACTGTGAAGCTTCATTCGGGTGGTTTTGCTATTAACAGGAAAATAAAAACCTAATCAAAAGTGTACTTTGAGCTGCCAGCATGCTATAAAACGATTTTAAGAAAACACTAATAGACTAAGATAAAACATTGACGTTTTCAGCTGGCAAAGGGAGAGACAAGAGAAGTAAAATCTAATCCTGTAAAAAGAAAACAAAAACCCCATGCCACTATGGCAAGAGCTATCCACCTGATTATATAAAATAAGGGCGTGTTCTTGGTAAAGCTTTAATAATGAGAGCTACTACACTTAACCTAAGCTTGTTTGTTGGCCATTTACTCTTGGAAATACACCTAATGTTTCCATACTTCAAAAGTTAATTAGTAGCACAAGGAAAATCTAATCAGCCAATCAAAACTGAACACAAAGAATTTTAAAGTATACAAATTGGCTGGGGTTTTGCCAATATAAATAATTAATGTAGCCTCCATGGGAGCCTTTCAAGTCAAAACTGGCAAACAGAACTCTTAAGATGGAAATTATAAAAAAAAAAAAAGGGTAACAGACTGAACAAGACTGATATAAACATTTCTATTAAAGAACCTGTAAATTATATATTGCCAATGTATTAAAAGCTAAAGTTTTACCCCATGTGCTATATTTTTCTCAGGACATACTAATCTCAACTGCAAATAACCTTTTTCCCATCCCCTTGATTCAGAAATGGAAGAAGTAAAGAAAGCATTGACAGTAGTGAATTCCTATTTCTTGGATGGTTTTCATGTCTGGAATTACAGTAAGTCAGACAAGATGTATAGCTGGGACAAGACATTATTTCCATTTGGTGGTTTTCAATATTCTTCCCCTGGTAATTAGATACAGTTTCTGCGCAAACAAGCTCAATCCCCCAGTGTTTCACAACCCTCCCAGAGGGAGGTCTTCACCTTCAGTGGTTTGGATGGCACATACACACACATTTCAGGTCCAGATGAAATGTTGCTGAACATTGACAAGTAACACATGCGTTGATGTCGCAAGGAAATATCAGAATACTAATAACATATTTAAATGCTCAATTAAAGTAAATAAATGCTAGCGTATTACATAATTATTCAGAAATAGGCCCTGCTGTCTTTATAAACTGAAGCTACGGATTAGAATTAGTTTATAAAGGATGTTTATTTAAAATTAACATCTCTGTGATACGAACTGAAATAAAACTGTCAAAGTATGAACAAGCTCAGGGTGAACCCTTGGCCTGCGAGGCCATTTACATGAAAATGCAGTTAAAGGTTTCAAATGGCAGTTATATTTGAGTGCTTTCATGACACAGCAACTCATTGTAAAATTTTCTTTTTATTATGGCATATCTGTCGCTATGCCTGTTGAGCTGAAGTCGTGCCACATTTATAGTGAACTATTTCCATTCAACACCTGGGCTTCACAAAAATAACACAGCTGAACAGGCACTTTCCTTCAGGCTATTTGCACAGAATAACATAAGCTCTGGACATGTCATAATCTACTACTTCTTGACACCTAGCTTCCGAGGCACACATACACATGAATTAAAGAGCATATCATGAGAAATTCTCCTCTTGGAAGGCAAATCAATTCAATATACACATTATTGCTATTTTGGCCATACAGATAAAATTTTATGAAAATCAGCTACTACATTATTATTGCTGAGAGACAAAATATTTAGGTGTGGAAGATACACCTAATACAATAATAAAAAAAAATCTAATGCTTCCTATATTTGAGAGAAGAGTAACTTAGAGGTTTTGTTAAATTTAACAAACCAATGAAAAAATTAAGGAGACCTTAAATTACGCTGCTACAGTCCATTATGAAGTGCAAT
Organism: Charadrius vociferus; assembly: GCF_000708025.1. Lineage (NCBI taxonomy): Eukaryota > Metazoa > Chordata > Aves > Charadriiformes > Charadriidae > Charadrius > Charadrius vociferus. The sequence continues at coordinate 2,181,153 of NW_009649864.1, read as the reverse complement.
TATGAGAAGGTAAAATTATTTCAGTGCAAGTCCTCAGAGAGGCCATTAAGGTGCCATTAAAAGACCATTATAATGTTTGACTTCACAAGTAAAGCTATTTCATTACAAGTCATACCATCATTTTAAAGAAAGCAATGCAATTCTCACCAAAAAGTGGTATTCTAATTCAAAATAACTACATCATCCTCATTTTGGCTCTTTAATTTGCAATTTTTAAATTTGATAACCTTCTGCTTGCTTATGTAAGAATTAAGATCCAAGTGGTCCCATTTCCAGATGTGTTCGCACTTACAAGAGTCATTAATACCAATGGAAGTTGAGGGTAGGGGGTTAATAAACTTTAAGCTTTTGATTGAGTTTGAAAGTTTGGATTTTAATCTCTCAATGTTATAGCATCTACTATAATTTACCCTCCTAATTGAGGGAATATTAACACCCCTATAAATTTCTGATTAAGCAATTAGCAGTTTCATACATATACTGCATAAGTATGCAGTTAAGAACAATTAGACAATATATTTATGACCACCTGATAAGCATTCGGGCCTGCAAAAATATTGCAAAATGACTTTTACATTCATTAAATACATAGTGATACTGCACCTTTAGGCACTGAAGGCAGCTTCTCTTTTCAGTCTAGAAATCCTCTAACCTTTGCTTCACTTTCCCCCAGAAAGATCGTTTCCCTCCAAATTGGATTAAGCCATGCCTGCAAAAAGTTCAGGTTATTTCAGATGCGCTTACAAGGCTAATCTAGCAGTTATTCCGATGTGGCTGTGCCACAGCGAAGTGACTGAGGAATAGCTTCAAAGACAAAAGACTTGTCAGAGAGCTCTCTGGGCCTCAGCGTGCTGTGACACCGCCGCACAGGCGATGCTTCCACCGCAGCATCCGCTCTCCACCCACCAGCACAGCCCCACCACAACAGGAGTGACCTGGGGCTGAACACGGACCAGACACCTCTTCCTACAGACGAGCAGGGTAGAATTGGACACAGGCACCGCTCGGGAGAGAGGTTCAGGGGAACAATAACCAGACATTTTGTTACTAAATACAGTTTTAAAACGGTACTGTTAGAGAACTTGCTATGAAGTGGCAATAATCAACAGCATCTCCAAAAAATACAATATTAAAGTAGGTTTCAATCTGTTTCAGTTTCCAGAACAGAAAGAAATCACCCCCAGTGGGGACACAGACTATGCAACTACCTTAAACCGACTGTCCAGCAACGTGCTTTTCTTAATCACTTTTTATGGATCCCTTAGAAGTAAGAAGTTCCCAAGGATCCAGCAATCACAGGCTTAAGACATTACTACAACCTATTAAATGGTATTTTTAGATTATCATTACATTATTGAACTATGAGCGCTACTGTGCAAGCTTCGCTCTATCATTCATTACAAAGGTACTTCATCTTTGAACCTCTCACCCAAAACAAATGAAAATTGATTAACTTCAAGAGTAGTTGATTTTTCAGCTCTGATAATTACAGGCTAAAGGCACGGGGCGGGGGGGAGACTTCAAACCAGTGCCTCTTCCTTGAGGAATAAACTGTTCCACACCATTTAGACATAAAATATTTTCCCCAGCCAATGCAAAATACATGTTTCAAAGTACTAAACCTCTATACATACACACTGTTTAAGCAGGACCTGGAATAACTAGAACCACTTATACACTTAAAATCAATTGAGTTTGAATAGTGACAAAAGTATTATAAGATAGCATAGAGAGAGATCTAGATGCTACAAATGACAGTATGCCATAATGTGTTGCACATGCCTGATGTTAAATACCACATCAAAGGGCAAGATAAAGCAGCATTCTCTTTCTTTAACTGTCATAATACTTCAAGGATCAATATCTGCTTTAATTCTTAACATCTTTGATCACTATTTAAGCAAAAGGCTTTTAAATTTGAAGTAGTCTTTTTAAAGACATGTTTTTAAAATGAAACTTCAGAGCATTTCTAAATGATGGAGTACTCCCATATTCACTTAAAAAAATAAAACCATTCAAAAATTCCTTGTTTGGGGTGTTGGGGTTTTTTTTGGTGGGGTTTTTTGTGTTTGGTGTTTTGTTTTTTTTTCTCCAAATGGGTTTCATAACACAATTGCGGACCATCTGACTTCAGTTCATTGTTTTGTAGCATTTCCAGTGAACACCTAATTAAGATACAGGACCACGCTTTCAGTTTGAGGGGCACAACGTTTACTTGTGTGCAGTGTGTGTAGCAGAGAAGTTTGTTTTTTTAAACAGAGCTGAGGGCTACAAGTTTCAAATATGCATTTATTTTTAGTACCACAGTGGAATACAAGGCACATTTAAAAAATTGACAAAAATCAGTTTCAACAAATTAAACAAGTAAGGTATATAGCTCCTACTGTACTTAATGAGCACTACTAGCAGCACAGGTTGCAACCCCGCTAAAATAAAAAAAAAAATAAAATAAGCTCAGTAAGATGATCTTGCTTTTTAAAAATACTTCCAGGGAAGTGGACAATGAAGAGAAGCACTAACACCATTAAGTGTTCCTCAGACATCATCTGAATCTCTTTACAGGAATGACTGCTATCCCGGGGGATATATAAACTAAAAACTGAGGAGACATGTTGAACAACCAGAGAACTACCAATTTTATCATCTATTTAAACTATAATCAAGGTGGGCAGGTACACAGAGTGGTGTGAAAAAGCAGCTTAGTTCCTGGTAATATGCATTAGAGCTTTAATTCGTATGTTGGTTAGAAGCTATAGTATAAATCTGTTCAAAACACAATCATTGTGCAGTTGCTAGCATTTTTTATTGGTTACCTTTCTTTACAGCATTACAGTTGACAGAAAACTGACATGCTTATTTTCATTACTTTCACGTATTTTTTCTACATTGTCAAGTGAAATCCTCACAGTTGTGGTTTACCAAAACATCACCATTAACAAAATTCTTCTGAACCCATTTTATCTTGCCCACTCATTTTAAAACTTCAGGGAAATTACACTGATAGACTTTCAAAACACATTGATTCCTTCTGCAAAAGCACATATTTGTTTGTTAGAATGTTTTATATTGCATGCATGATTTTAAAAGACACTAGAAAACTGCAGCTATTTGCACCATGAATTCTTCATGTAATGACATCGAGGATCAACGTATTTGGAGATCTCTTGACATTTATTTTGGCAGACAGCTAGAGTTCTCCCAGTTCTTCTTTGTTCTTAAAAAGGAGAGATAACAAAAGAATGGAGATACAATAGAGGTAAGAGTAGCGTTCTCTCCCCTTTCCCAAGATTTGGGAAAATACTTTGCTTTTCATTGATGTCAGACCACTCTAAATATAGCCTTGTTGGCTAAGAGCCCTTCAAAGGCCAGCAAGACACTTGCGGCACAGCAGTGCAGCTGGCAGCAAGTGCCCTTGGATGGACCTGCCAACTCCTCAGCCCAGTTCAGCATCCTCTGTGGTACGCAGCTCCGCTGCTGGATTCCGCACAAATTCGGCAGTACCGAAGCGAAGGCAAGGGAATCGGTCACATTACTCACAGCACTCGCTTGTCTCTCTAAAAGGCAGGGAAGCTGCAACCTCTGAAAACTCTACTAATCTAGACACACTGGGAACTGCAAGAAGTTGAACATATATTAAGGTGTAGGATCCATGTTATCATGGATTTGAAGACAATTGATTTTGGCTACATATTTTAATATCCAGATGAATAATTAATCCAGGACTGCCCAGCACAGCTTGTAGTAGCATTTTACTGAAGCTGTATTACACAATTAGAAACAAGCTGGAGTGATTTTTACCTTCAGCGGAAGAAATATCAGAGCCACCTCTGGCAGCTGAGCAACTTTAACAGCTTGATTCCTTTCCACAGAAATAGCCTTACTCTGCAGGAGTTCAGAAACTGGGGTGAAGAGAAAAGATGGCTGCAAGCCCACTGTTTGATTAAGTTCTCGCAGTAAAGGTCTTGAAGTGAGAGCAGATTTTTTTTTTTTTTTTCCTCATTTCCCAGCGTGGAATACAGTTTGAGAAATACAGCAAGCAGATTGATTATTTAAGTGACACTGAGGATAAGACTAAACCTTAGTTGTACCAGGGATACCTCAGCTGGCTTTTTTCTAGAATCATTTTAGCCAGAGCACCGAAAAAGCTAATTTATTTTGATAGCTTATTTAAAATGACACTGCATACTTTTAAACTGCTCTGAAGAATACACCTAGCCTGAAGGCTACAGGGCTAAACTTTGGTTGAGGTCTTTTCAAGGTTTTTCCCCAGATGTTATTTAGCAGGATGGGTGTACACTATAGGAGCCTCCACTTGTTCATTATACCAGAGTCACTTAGACTGAGAATCTTTCCTATTTTTCTTGTGGAAAACATCCTGGTTTATAACAAATTTTTGTACCATTACTGAACTATTATGATTTTTACATATCTTGAATAACTGAGGAAAGTAATGGGGAAAACATACAGGAAGTTCACGGTCCCAGTGACAGAGGTCTCTGGGTACGTTTGGTCTCCTGCTTCCCCTGGAACAAGCTGGGATGTATGTTGTGAACATTTTGGCTTCTAACACACACATTGAATTATTGCACGTGAACTGGAAGTGTGTACTTCTTATGTAAATTAAAGAGCCTCCAGACAACAGCTCCAAGCACAAAGCTGCCTTCCATAATCCTCACTGATGATTCCTCTTT
>NW_009649864.1:2126132-2176412 GCF_000708025.1 Charadrius vociferus | reverse complement strand
GGTCTCCACTGCATGGCTGAAGGCAGACTTTATCCAGACTGAAGTCTGTCAAAATTACTGTTCTGAGCATCACAGAATGAATCACATGGTGAGATACAAGTGATTATTACATTAAGGATGTTTGCATTTCCTGGCCATTCACAAGGAGTGTCTCTAGTATTTGGAAGCGTAGGAGGCAAATGCAAAGACCTTGGGATTTCTCAAAGGTTCACATTTGGCTCCCAGGATATTCAGTGCCTCCTATAAGACCTGCTGACTCAAAGATGACAGTTTGTACCACAGATGGGGATGGCTACCTTCCACAGAGCTTAGGTTTTCTTTAATGTGTGCAGCAGTGCACACAAAAAGTATTCCCACAGCATTTAAATGACATTTAAATGCAGTAGAGACAATCCCGCTCTGCAGTGACTAGATATGAAACAAGCCAGCTGTAAAACAACTTGCCCGTTTTTCCAAACGCTCACCATAACTCAATTTTCTTCACCTAGTGCAGCCATCACCATAACTCTTCCTTGGCCCACTGGTGGGGCACTGCACAGCTGCAGAGCTGGTAAGCATGCCGAGAAGCTTACTGTGACCGACAGAAGTCTCACCTTCCCTGCCAGCTTCCCCCATGTTACTGACAAAAATATTTCACCTTCACATTTATCTCCAGCATGCCGGAGCCGGAGCACCGATTCCTGCTCTTCACATCTGTGTGTCTCTACAGTTTTGGTTTGTTTTCCCAGTAGGTAAAGCCCCCATCAGCTTTACACCGACCATCTCAGGTTAACTCAGACTTAACTAATTCACAGTAATTTTAACGCAGATGTGCAACATCGGCTGTGTCATCCTATTTTCTTTTTAAGTATATTCACTTTTCAAGTGAAGTGATTACAGCAGCTCCTCTTCTCCGAGCAATTTACACAACGTCAACATGCATCATTAGAATACTCAGATTTATTTTTTTTTTTGAGGGAACTCAAGTATCTACATATTAACAGCTTTACATAAAACAAAACTGATTGGCTTTTGTTATTTCTCCTTTGCATATCTATGCAATCCATTAGACAGAAAGGGGCCTGGTATTCATATGACAAATAACAGAAGATTGCAAATATGTTTAATATTCCTCTTTGTAATACAGTTTGGTTCCTATAACATGATTTAGATTGCCCTACGGAGTTTCTGTACTTCATACTTTACAACATTTAATCTCTCTCCTGCGAAATCTTGAAGAACAACCTATTACATAAGTGAACCCAGCAGTAAGTTATTGACAATGATTTCATGAAGGCCTTTATCCCAAAGGGCATTGATAGGTAATTTGCAAACCTAATGTACATCTAGTCAGCAGAGAGGGTTTTCTATGTTTGTTTACATTCCTACAGTGTAGTACAGTGATGTAGCCAACCTGATAGCTGAACAACAGATCTCTGACTATATTTTTCATCAATACAAAGCAGAACAGTTTGCATCAAATTTTAAGATCTGAAGAATAACCTTGAAAGAATGGCTACCTATTTCTTCCACATCCTCCAAAAGACTTTGGCAAATAGCCTTTCCTTTCTTAATACCTCAGGGGGCTGCTTACTTTAATAATAGATTCAACAACATTAAACATAGCCTCAATATTAATTTTAAAAACACACGATTTTTTTTTTCTTAAACCTGATAAGCATCTAAAGATTGTATATTTACTTTTCCTGGCTATCATACAGTACGAAAAATGACAGCAATTTAAGGTACAAGAAGCTTTGCCTTAAAGAGGGATTATTATTACTGTAGTTCAAATGTTTCAAAGCTATTTTCCATATGTAACTAATTTTTTTTAAACTTAAACTAGTAGTACAGCTCAAGTGAGAAGTCCTACTATAAAAGTGTGGGTGAAAGCATGTATAAATACACAGAATTGTACAAGTTGGAAAGTATCTACTATATTACTCTATAAAAATAATTAAGAAATTGAGTAAACAGCTTGCATAATTATTGTGGTTTTGTCATATTATGGAGACAGCATTACTAACTTTCATTTTACAGCTGGTATAAGAGCATACCTTTGAAACTGGAATCAAAAATAATACTCCATACTAAAAATCTAGAATCAGGTTAAAAACTAGCTTTCTCCTATTTGGACGTTGACGTGAAACCATGAAGCAATGGCATCCCAGAGTTACCAAGGAGCAGATATGAACGTACTGATACTTATGAACTTTGCCTGGCATTTATATAGGATTCAGGTAAGTTTTAACTTTAGTTTTTAACTATATAAGTAAGTGCAATATTTAGATATCTGTAAGATTACACACCACTGCCCCTCCAACACACTTTTTGTCTAAAGCCTGATAAACACAGTTCATTTTAGCAAGCAATAATGCATAATAATTTTATTCTATCAGTACGGGCTGCCTCTGACTACATTCATGCAGTGCCAACCTACACGATCGTCACATCAGTGCAGTGGTACCATGAGACATCCCACTGTTAACCTCACCCCAGAGGAATAACTACCTCGCTCATGAGGGCATCACACCAACCCTGCTCTGCAGCTTCTAGCACCCAAGCTGGCAGCACCAAAACACGCACAGAAACCCAAAGTAACTTCCACCACATGTCCCAGGGTGATTGACTCCTCGGCACTACTGCAATACAACCCCTCATCAAGTAGATTTTGGTTCAGCATTTCTCACTGCTCTGTGACACACCTAGAGGAAGCGTTACTTCCCTACTGTAAGTATTTCATTGCATTGACTTCATTGTCAGTGTAGAACTACTGAATGAATAATTTAAAAATGACACATTAATGTAAATATTTTGGGTTTGGGTTACTTGAAAATTCCAGTAGCATTTCAAGCTTCTACATCTTAACAAAAATTTAAGGAGATTAGTGACCAGTTTTGAAGATATTTTTCAGTATTTAATTCCTAATTAAGTACATAAAAATGAACAATTTATAAAATAAACAATCATAATGTCAGCAGCTGCATATAAACCAGGCTCTGTACTGAGATACCCAAAAGCAGATTTCTCATCAGTCCTTACAAAGAAAAGAGTCCTTCATGTATAATGGTGGGGGAAAAAAAAATAAGCAAAGTGCTATTTTGCTGCAAGCCATTTGACACAGCAGACGCATGGGTGAAAGCTTTTTGACATCCAGAACATTATCATTCAGTTAGAATGGGTCTATCATGTTCTCCAAATACTTAAAATCAAAACCTGGTAGTGGTGAAAAGCTTGTTTTCTCCAAGTCATTCTACAACTGGAAAAATTCCTATTGGGAAGTGTCCCCAAGGAGACTTACCACTTCCAACACTATTTTCACATATCACATTGAAGACCGTTCCACAATCACATTCATGTTATTCTTTTGGCTTCCTGTCACTCAGCTGCTTCTCCACCTGTGTTGCCATCACTAAAATGCTTTTACCACTCCAAACAATATTCATCACTTCCTTGGTTATGCCTTCACGTACCTGCAGTTATTTCCACTCCCACTGCACAAAGCACAGATAATTAGTTTAATTAATCTTCATGACTGTTTCTAAAATTTAGTAGCTTTTCTCGCTGTTCTCTGAATTAGCTTTAAATTGATGTCTGAGAATTCAAACATCTGTTTAGCATGTTTTAAGTGCTGTCACAAATTAAAAACTTTATTGTAAAGCATTTAATGTACTTTACAGAAAAAGATGATTATGAAATATGTTATACATTATTACCAGGATTTCAATGGACATCTCATTCACACAGGTGACACAAGTGAATGAAGTGTGCAGGCAAAGAGAATATCCAGTCCGTAAGTATGACTAATTGACAATAGAGGTTTTCTGTTAAAGCTCTTATATACATATATATATTTTTTAATATATATACACACATGTTTAGTAAAGCACATGTAAAGTGTGCTGCTGCAAGCAAGGAGGCTACCATTGCTGAAGAAAGATTTATTTTTTTAAGGGAAAATCTTGAAGGAAATCCTTTGACATTTCAATTAAGTTTCTACATGAAAGGCAGAGAAAAAAGATGGAAGAAAGAAGCTGGAAACTAGAACACAGGGAGGATTTTATAGGATCTACGAGGGGTTTTTTTTAGTTGCAGTGTAAGCTATCTTCAGTTGTATAATGCTCTTTGTCAAGAAAAGCCATTCTTACAGAGAGAAAAACATACTGAGCATAGGTGCTATGACTGAAAAAAACCTTCTGGTATTATCATAAGCCATATTTCTTTAGCTGAAGATGACAACACACCTTCGTAGCACCTCGTGATGGATCTAGACTGCCAGTCAAATTTGCTACTACTTCTCTCTTCTTATTCTGCTCAAAAAAAAAAAAAATATCAACCACTTGCTGTTTTTAAAAAGAAAAAAATTATTATATATGGCATGGTTCAGGTGTTCAAAACAGTGCCCAGAAGTAGCAGAACAAATGAAATGGAATAACCGATTCTCCATGCAGCAACGCTAGAAGTAAAAAGTACAGAGGGTCTAAGCAACAGTAACTCTTTAAGAATGAGTTAAGTAAAATCTGGTTTTTGTACTGCTAAACCTTTAGAAGCAAAGCACATTTTTCACAGTGGATAAGAAATTCTAGAAACATAAGTACTACCTTGAGTAATTATTGTTAATTAACTAGCAATGAGGCACTATTTCCAAATGTGACATTTAAAGCACATAATGTGATTGTGAATATTCACAAAGATAATTAAGTTCATCTGCTTCAAGTCCTTGATTTCAGCACATCTGAAAACACCTCTTAAACTATCATTAGACCTGTAATCAAGTATTTTGTTGCTCAGGAAAATTGGATACCTTTGCTTACCTGCTAATAGAGGGATATGTGTTCAAATGCAAGTACATGGCTTTTGTTAAGAAACTCTCCTTCAGGCAAAAGCTGAGGAAAAAAACCCACTAATTCTGATTGTTTTTTCTCAGAAGAGATGGTTAAAAATAAATTCCTCACACCATCAGATGGAAACAAAACCAAAAATGACTGAGCTTCCTTAATTGAACTCAAGATCACAAGACTGACATGAGGGATGCTTGTTTGAAAGTACTCATCATCACTACTGAGGTGCATACTAAAGATACTATCCACATTACGTTGTATACTTTCTTCCCTCTTCTTTACAGCTAACTCAAATTCATTACAAAAAGAAAAATTCAACAAAACTACAGGGACAAAATACAATGTATAATGCAAAAATGTGACAAAAATCAGAAAATGCATTGACATGATTCTGTTGAGGAAAGGGGTTATAACCATTACTGTCTTCAGAGAAGGAAGGAGGCTTTGATTAGCAACATTGATCTTGGTCTTAATCAAGGCTTCTTGGAGAAACAAACCCTGAAAATAGGGAAAAACGGACCCCAAGAACAGGGTGTCAAAACAGTCATGCCTCGGTATTTTATCCTTTATTCTTTTAAGACTAAAGAAAGCCTCTTTCCACTAGAAAAGAGCTTAATGAATAATGTGCTCCAAGATGGAGAAGAAACATTTAGGCACCATTCTAAGGTACAATAGCTTAAGTTTACTCTGTTGCTCTCCAATTATTTGACAAAGAGGATTTTTAATCAGTCGAAATAACAGTATGAATTTAAAAACTTATGTTATAAGGATGTCCTACTGGTTTGTATCTCTCAACCCAGTTTGACTAGCAGTTTTATTCTATACCTGAAGAGTCTCTCCCAAGTTTTGTCAAGAATTACGTTTGGAGAGAAAACAAGGTGAAACCTTTCTAAAAAAAGAAATATCAAACATTCTGAAAACACGTGTAGTGCTAAGAAACCCCTGACCTTGTCTGAAAGACGGTTCCTGCTGCTGCCTAGGTGCGTAAGTGCACATTTAGTGTGCTGCTTCAAAGGTGCATGGCAACGCCGACTGCCCAGAGAACAGAGAAGGGTACGAGACACTCCATGCTGCAGGTTGTTAACCCCCAAGTCTGTATGTACCCTGCTTACAACAGCAGCCAGCTGGACTTTGCTGGGGAGGATGTCATCGTCCAAGAAAGCATTGGTCCTTTTCTCACCAGTGAAAGGACAGTACCTGACCTCAAAGAGCACATACATCTCAGATTCCCATTTCCAACTTCGGGAAGAACCTCCTCAAGAGATCTACATGCTACCTACCTTTCCCAGTATGTTTCTTTAAGCTGTAAATGGACTGAGAAAGCAAGAAAAAAATGTTTGTAAAGTCTCTAGAGACAAACAACAGTAAGAACTGAGACCACGTTGCTGCACTCCTACTCAAGACACAAGTTCAGATAAAAGTGATCTTCAAGCAAATTAGGCAATAAAAATCACAACTGTAGTTCTCCAACAACTGCTCAAGGCATATTTCAGAAAAAAAAAAAAACTACTCAGGCTTATCCAAAAAAAGAAATACAGTGGAGGAGTAAAATTTAGTATAGATCTTTCTTGTCTCTCTCTTTATTCTGTGTAAGAACACCAAAAATACTGTTGAAACACTTTTAAGTCAGAACTCAGTCACTCTTGGGAAGTTTCACAAGCACTACTTCTGTTCCCATATAAAGTAGTCAGCGGAATAAAATGGACAGGGGGAGGTTAACTAACCAAATGGAAAAGGTCAGCCCTAACACAAGCCAGGTCCGCCAAAGACTCATTAATTGAAGGCCAACTGCTATGGACCAGGTTCTCAAAGCCATTGCAGATTTTAAGCCCCTCAGAGCAGCTGGGCACTTTCCACGTGGTACTGCTTTTTGGAACAATACAACCAGGGAATAGAAGGAAGAACTAAGAAGCAAAACTATGCTGTTAGTATTGTTCTATTTCTGTGGAAGTATAACAAGAGAATGCCTTTTGACATTTCAGAGGAATAAATGTGTATGTTTCTGATGCTCATCACTGAATTTACAGCAAATTAAGAGGAAAGCAACATTTTTAAAACAGGTTTTTCAACTGAATTAATCTGCTCTACAGAGACATTATGATGGTATTAGACCATATACATCATAACCCACCAACATGTAGATTATGCATGCTATTTTCTTGAAACATTTTAAAATGCAAATTTAGTATTAAGAATTAGCACAGAGATTCTTACTAAAGGAACCTAGAATTTAACACCCTCAAAAGCTGGAGAGGGACTTTTTACCAGGGCACATAGTGATAGGACGAGTGGGAATGGCTTCAAACTGGATGAAGGTAGATTTAGATTAGAGATGAGGAAGAAATTTTTCCGCACTGAGGCACTGGCACAGGTTGCCCAGAGCAGCTCTGGATGCCCCATCCCTGGAGGTGTTCAAGGCCAGGCTGGATGGGGCTTTGAGCAACCTGGTCTCGTGGGAATTGTCCCTGCCCATGGCAGGGGGGTTGGAACTTGATGATCTTCAAAGTCCCTTCCAACCTAAACCATTCTGTGATTCTATGTACTAGGCAGTCCAAATGAAACATCAGAAATTCTCAGCCAAATTATCAAATAAGAGTTACAAGAAGAGTTGAGGCAAATCAGGCCAAACGGTAAGATTCATACTATCAGAGACTTCATCTGCTATTTTAGTCATCTATACCAATCAATCTTTTTTTAGCTAATTCCCACTATTTGCAAAAAAGGTATGCTTACCAAATGCTGAATAATAATGCAAGCTGACAAGTGAAGAAAAAAAAAGAAAAAAGATGAAAAGAAAAAAAAAGAAAACCACCTATAAAAAAAGTGATTTTTCACTCTGAAGACAGGCAACCTTTACATTACAAGCAAAGCTCACAAAAAAAGGCAATTTGTAAATAAGTATATAAATACAGTAAAGGACATATAAAATCATTGTTTATCAGTGACTCTATCCTCAACAGCAAAGTGTTTCTGCCATCAATTGCCATCTTTTAATGACATGTGTTCTTTATTGTGCAGAAAGATTCTGGGATAATCATGCCTAAGGCAAATTGCAAATTCTCCATAAACCATTGACTCCAAGGAAGATGCTCAGACAGATCACATTTTCAGCCAGCTAAAAGTTAGGAGCGTGACTAGCTTTTTTGTAGCTACAAAATAGCAATTGTACATTCATGCTGGGCAGACAGTGCAAGAGAAGTAACTTCCCACACACACCAAAATAAAGGGAAGAATTCCCACCTATTTTACAGTTAACCTTTAAGTGTTTTGTGACTAATCCTCGTAATATGGCTAACCCTGTGGATGCACCTCAAATGGTAAGTTCCTGGAAAATGAAGAAATTAAAAGAAGTTACAATATACTTATAAATCAGTTAGTGATTTAAGCTATGGTTTGTTGTACAATATGAAAAATAAGAATTATTTTAGCAGAAGACGAAGCAAAGTATAGCAAAGATACTTAAATCCCCGCCATGGTTGTATACTACATATACTAAAATTTTGACTTGAGAAAGAACGCACAAAGATTTACTTTAGGTAAATTATCTACTTCATACACAGTATTAGGCATATTTGGGATTACGTGGTTAAAGCAGAACAGTTTGACACGCATATTCAAGTAAGTCAAGAGAAACCAGTATACAATGACAGGTAGCTCTTAAGAATTACTTTAAGGAAACCTAAATTTTCTGCTGTTGAACCTATATGGGAGAAGAATAACATGGAGTAAATTTGGCAGTTTCTCATCAACTTCACAGTGTAATAGTAGTGTGTTAAAAATTATATAAACATGTTCAGACCACCTAAAAGCACAATCACAGTAGCGGTTACTAGTAGTTAGTATTCATGCCCAAAGAACACTTAAGTAATCAATATCTTACCAGCAGGCAAAGGAGAAGAACTTCAAATGTATTACAACTCCCCAGGAGATAATTAGCTAAATTACTATAGCCATTTATTAAATAATCTGATTTTCCCTTCACCTCTATGTATCATATTCATTAGCAACAACCACTTCCCCAAGTCACATACGTTTACGCTCTATTCAAAGTGAGGATTCCTCCCAAGTGTTAACCACCTCAATTTCAGATTTACAGCACTTCTGAGGCAAATTGTCTCAATTGTCCTCAATTCCTACAGGTAACTAAGGACTGGACAGATACGTGAACAAAAACGCATCCCACAGATTTGGAACATGCACTACTAGAGTAAGAAACACTGTTCTATTCAGAACATACCTACAGTCTCAGCTTCTGAAACACTGTGTACCCATTTGCTGTTGACCTACAGCTTATTTCTGAACACAGGAGGGAGAAAACCCTTTTGGGTTTTTTCCCTTAAGCTTCAGTTACACAGTGGCTATCAAAAAATCAAAACATACCTATTCACACTGTACTTCAATACCATCATATTTCTTTAATACATAATTGCGAATCAGATAAGGCCAAATAATAGTAAACTGCTGTACTTCAGGACAAATTTCTATCTGTAAGAAATAACCTAACACAAATTTACAGGCAAATTCTGTCCCGTTCCCAATATTAACCAGGTGGCTTTCTTATTACTTCAAATCAGTGTATTTCTTAATGTATCTAACTATGAGGGGCAGCATACAGTTAGTGATTTAGAACAGCTATCTGAAAACCGGAGCTTTAATGAATCTTGCATTCATCTATCAGTAAGCCTGGGCAAGTAACATTTTCTTTAAAGCTCTTCATTCTTCCAACTAAAACAATAAATTGTTCATTATTCCCAAGGCTACTGAGAATACTAAGAACTGAAAAAGAAAAAAACCTATAAAAATATACATGAAATCCTAAACCCACTGATGTCAGTGACATAACCCAGTTTTAAACATGAGCAGAACTAGGTATTTAATTATGAAAATAAACTACTAATTATGTCAAGCAGCTATGTGTTTTGCTGGCAACGAGGACATTCATAACTAGTACTATTTCAATACTAGCAAGCAGAGTAAGACTGAACTATCTAATTAATTTTAATTTCTTTTGTATTGTTAACATAGTGCTGGCTTTAACATGTTTATAATGACTCTGTCATCCCTAACCACCTGCATCCCTAACAGCCATCCTTTCCATCCAGAACCAGCTGTGTCCCTTCCTCAGTATATAACAATACACAATTCCAGCCACTAGTCGCAATGTTCAGCACGAAAAAAATTAGTTTAATGAGGAAAGTATAATCTGGAAAAAGACAAGATGACTAGAGAACAGGTTGAATTCCAAAAGCTAACTTCAGAGAGCGAGGTGTTACCCAGCTGGCACAGGCACAACATACAAGCATACGCAGTCTTTACTATCTGTCATGCCCAGTGTCTTTAATCTATTAACCAACTGAAACACTTGCAAAAGGTAGAAGTTTCTATAACTACATTTTTAGATGTGTCCTAGAAGAAAATCATCAGTTTTATTTAAATTTTTAAAAAATAAGTAAATAAAAAGACTCCACAAGGCTCCACGCTGAAGGTAAAGCTCAGTCATCATACCGTAACCAGCCAGTCAGCCAGCACGTACATACTGGAAGACAAATCAAATGGAGTTCCAGACTAGCCACAAAATGCTTTTTCTTTGAAAAGGGAGGATTGCTGCAATGAAACATGATATGTATGATAAAGGACAGTAAGTCATTAGTTCCACAGAACTGAAGCAACTTCTCTAAAGAACAAGGGATCTATTAATGTTTCTTTCTACTTTAACTTAAAGGGAATCTATAACTAACAGTTGTCTTTGTAGCATAAATACATAGCAAAATGTCATTAAAGTTCTTTCTAGCAGGCTTCATCTAAAGGTCAAATGTCAGCAATCTTTGGTACATTCACTGATATTATGACCTTAAAGATGAGGCTATTTCACACATGCTAAAAATAAAATCTGCTTAAAAAAAGCAAGGACGTGAACATACTGAAGAGAATAGAAACTTCAGGCAAATTGTTTCTACTCCTGATGCTGGATAAATCCCACGCAAGCAATCTCTCTACAGAACCTGAAAAAGTAGAGCAAAGCTTCTCAAAAATTTGTTTCCTTGACAACATCGGCAGACCAAAAGAGGAAAGGAATCCAAGTCATAAGATGCCTTGTAGCTTTGTTAGCAGATTATTTTTTTAAATGTATAGCAGTATGTGAGATGCATCTATAAAGCTAGACTTCTAGAAAAGAAGCAAAGTTAGACTGGTGTTATTTATATTTTTAAACAGCAAAAATATTCAGTTTCTCAATTGTTAAATAAATGGAGATACTCCCATAATGTATGACAGGAACTTCAGAACTTAAATTACTCTAGCTCCATTTTTTCCAAGCACCAAAATCTTGACTTTTTCATGAGCAATCTTACTGAAGCACCCAGGAGGGGAATACCACCACCATACATTTCTCCCATCTCAGGTGACATTCTGATGTTCAACTCCACAGCAGCTGCACACAGAGATCCTATGCATAATTGGACGGCTTAATTTATGATATTATCAGTTAAGCCTCATTAGAGACACTACTTTATTGACATCCCTAGCCCTTATTTTTTTCTTCCCTAGTAGGCTGGCTATGCTGGGGCAGGGACAGACAGACACAAGGTTGCTTATTTCTTTGCTGCAGGCTACTTAAGAGACACTTGGTAAACAGCTGGAAGAGTTCTCAGTAGAAAGAAAGGGCAGAACTCAGCCATTCGGGACTGACAGGTTTCTAAGAAAAAAGTCAGATAAGCAATATTCTTGATATTTCTGTACGTAATGACACAAGTAACCAAAACTCTTTTTTAGGTAACATGAGGAAACAGAATCCTTTCTTCCACATCATTGTTAAGGATATCCAAAAGTTACCCTCCATCCTTTTGGATTTCCACAGAAAGAAAGGTTTATGAAATAACACTGTCAAAACAGCCATGCCCATCCTGTGCATCTCACCAGTCACCACTTTGCACCTATTGATCAATGTCAACGAAATTTCACAGAGGTCTCAGTATTTTCACCGCAATATTTAATCAAGCTAAGCAGCTGAATAAAAGGGAAAGACACTGCAGAAGCCTTAAAGGAGAGAGAAATTCAAGAGGATCTAACAACCAGCCTCACGATGCAGCTAGACCATTAACTCTACCGCTCTTGGACAAACTTCATTTTCTTACTTTCTATTTCATATTTTTCTTAAAATAATTCCCAATTTTGGGGGGAAATACAAGCATATTAGCTGTGCCATGAAATATCCATCTTCTCCCCCATAGCCACATCCTCTAACACGGCCATAAAGCAGCCAAAAATGCTTTGCAAGACCACTTGTGGTACTACTTTAGTATTCTTTAACGAGATCCTAATTGAGGAAACATATCCAAGTGTAAAGAAAAACTAACCCCTTTACAGAACTGAAAACCTAACCCAGAAGCTGAGGTTCACCACGGTCCTCCCCCCTCTTTTTTTTTTTAATGTCAGTTTTCACACAAGTGTTAAAATCATTTCTAATCCAAAGTAGCACTGAATTTAGTTCTTGTTAGTGAAGAAGTAAAGAAAACAATGGCCTATCAAACTGTGTAGAGATCAGGATGGTGCTATTTATACTCAAAGAAACATACTCCTTTGAAAAAAATCCTTTGAGGCACAAGAGTGTGTCAACTACTAAGAACATAATAAAAACTATACGAGTCATCTCCAGCTGTGGTTTCTGAGAAAGTGAACAAAGGCATTACAAGGATTTCCGTTTCCTTGACAACAGCATTGCTGGAAATAAGAAAATAATTAAAAAAAAAAAAACCCTATGTAACAGTGATCTCTAAATGTATCTAGGTATTCACATACCAAGTGTGGAACAACCCTTACTCACATATACCTTTGTGATGAAGAGACCAAAATCTACCACCTTCATGAACTGTTCATTGCTGACTTGTGGTAATGGCTTTTGCAGAACAATTGAGTGAGAGCTGGCTATTACATCCTGACCTGTATTATTACCTAGATATAAGCACAGCCAGAAGCTTTCACTGACGGTCAAGCACATTCCTTCCTGCATGACGTTCCTTTTCTTACAAAATAAGCATTATGGAGAATACTTCTCATTGAAGTGTATGAAATAATTTTGTTAGACAAAGATCAAGGTATAAAAAGAAGCCCTTCTACCACTCAGAAAACTAGTATTACTATGCATATATCTATCAAATAATAAGTGTACTTCCATCTTAATAATCAGTATTTCACAATAACCTATTTAGTAGCCTCTTCAACAAAAAAATGACAATGCTTTTTTCACACATCTAGGTAAACAGCACACAATCTTCAGAATATGCACGTTTCTTTGCCACTTCCAAGATAATGGGGAGAACTTCTTGTTATTTTTAAAATACAGTATTAAAAGTGTACCAACATCAGAAATATTTTTTTTTAAGATGCTTCAATTAAAGTGGGATATATGTATTAAATAGGATGACTCCCCAAATTCTCATCTTATGCATCAGCTACAGTTAAAGAAGCATTGCCACAATTAGATTTTAAAAATGAATTTAAGAATACTTAGGGTACTGGCAGCACGATACCTAATACTGCTTAGTGAACAGTTTGAATCCAGCCCAGGCAGGGCTATAGCCATCTGACAGCTATACGTGATTTTATAGGAAATATGCCAGCAGCTTAAAGTCATTCCTTCATAAAGAGACATGCATGTGACAGAACAAGAAACACTGCCTATTTCAAGTGAATTGTGTGCAGAATGGTTGAAAACAGAAATGTTTTGTTACTGTGAGGCAGTATCTAGGAAACTTGTATTGCTACCATCAGGGCTACACACATGATATGGATGAACAGAGGCAATCATGTTCCATCACTTTCAGTCCGATACAACAGGATCAAGACTAACAAATTCCTGGAATATACCACTATGCTATCTTTCTCCTGACAAACACACTACCACAAAAGAACAAAAGGTTTTGAAAATATGAATAAAAATAGTATTTCTCGTAGTACTTGATACGCTTCAGGAAGCAAAATCCATCCATTACATTTGACCAGTATGAGTAATATACCACTTTAGATACAATGATCACAAGAGAGTCTGATAAGACTGGAGAAGTATCTGGAAGGGATCTCTTGAGGTAGCAAGTTACAAAGATGAACTACTTTGGGGTCCGAACATCCCCTGACTTGAAAACAAGCACAGGTCAGATAAGGACATAAAGGCACTATAAACCTTTGACTTGTTCTGTTTCTCTAGGCATCCACTTATGGACCCTACTAGAGACTGAGCACTGGGCTAGACAGAGCCTTGGTCTGAACCAGTATGGCTGTTCTTGTGTTCTTAATCAGAAGTAGGCAATACTTCTGTTCAACAGACTGACATTATTAAACTGATTTTAAAAACTTTTACTTTCCCTCTATAGATTCAGCTGTGACTAAATGAGATAGAGTTCAACAAGGCAAGTAGGGAACAAAACGCATAAGAAAAACTTCTAACAATGTGTTACAATACAAGTCATCCCATCAAAGTGCTATTAATATATATTTTGCATACCAAAGAATCACAGTACTTTCTTTTCTTGACCCTGTTCATCAACAGAGGGTGAAAGTGCTGAAGATGAAGAAATACTTTGCAACAAATAGAATACCTGCTGTGATGCTCTAAATAGAAAACCAGGAACACAGAATTAAAAGTTTACAGATGACTATAGAAAGATGTTACCTTGAGTTAATTTAAAGACAAAATAGGAAATACGGAATAATGGTATGGGAGGCTTGAAGCTATGAACAATTGTTAAAAAGCTAAGTCCAGCGTAAGTAACTACTGAAAATGTTTACAACTCTGGGGCTCTATGCAATTATAACATCTTCCAAATAAAAGACACTAACAATGTGAATGTAGTATTGTGGTTTCTGCAACTGGTAAACGTGTCTTTCAAGAGATTACCTTAGGTAGCAGGCTAGATAAAAAGTTAACAGCTGTGTTCAATAGTAACCTGTGATTCTGGATTCTTGGGGTTCTAAACCAGAAATACCTAACCAAGGTCTGATGTTCAGAAAGCATTGAATATCCACACTATGGAAACCAGGCAGCTTTAATAATAGTGCTGAGTCTCAAAATTTATGCAAAAAATACTAGACAAGAATTAAAATCACAAACACTACTTCGGTGTTTAAGTAGGCAAAACCAAAAATGGCAGCAGTAGCCTAAATTTCATTTACAGCAGCTACTCAAACAGAAGGCAGAAATAAGCATTATACAAAGAAAACATTTAATCAGTTCAATCATGCTTCACAATCTTTAAAATACATATTTCAACTAGAAACATAAGCCACTGACAATACAGTTAGAATGTGAGAGTGAGGAAGAGCACTGCCACAGTAAGGGCTCCCAACAGTACTTTCCCTAACATGAATTAGGTTTCCTGCTCCCTTCTCCAGCTACCTACGCTGGAAGTACTGTCAGCTTCTCCTTCCAAAGAGGAAGCTCAAAATCCCAAGAAAATAGAGGGCAAAAGACTTGCCAAAGCCCAAATCTAAGTTCGGTGGGTTTTTTTTTCATTCCTTAAAAATTTTAAATTTAGCATGAAACATTCTTCTATTAATGCTCCTGATTTGAAGAACTGTGGGTAATTAATCTCCAACGGGTATTACTTCCCATATGAGGTTCCATCTTACTCTCACATCTCTATGGAGTTTTCTTATATGCTTTGCAACACATGCATAAACTTTTAATTGTAGTCCTTCAACAGACAACATGGAAGAAAACATTAAAATATTCCAGTCTTTAAAGAAACAGCTTAGTTCCCATCCCTTTCTCAGATGCTGAGGAGCCCATCTACTGGTAGAAGTGTTAGTCTAGAAAAAATACACCCCTGAGCTGCTAACTGATTTTTTTTTTTTTTCAACTGTACCATTTGGTAACTGCTTGGACTTTTTTAAGTGAAGTCATACACAAAAAATTAAGACCAAATACTTTTAATGAAAAATACAAAATCCTCAGGAGCAGTGCATTCCTTCCTCAATATGCAAGATATTTATACAAACCGCTTCAGATGATCTTTCCTGACATTAGGCTATTCTTCAGTCAACACAAACTGAAAACATCAACTCATCTTTTGCAAACATTTTAATATGACTTACACAGATTCATAAAGAGGATGTTAAAGTGCACGTTGGTTAATCTGGGAGAACACAAATGGAAAGCTGTTTCTTTCCCCTGTTTCAAACAGGATACATAAACACACTTAAAAAGTATGAAACCACACGATCAGTTCTATATATACATTTTAGATATATCCCTGTGTGATATGGACTATTTAGTCACAGTAATTTAGATGGGAACAAAGAAATTAATTTAACTTAAGATCGCTAAATTAAGATAACTAAGCCAAGTATTTCTTCCTTCTCCGTGCCGAAAAAAAATGGAAATCCTTTCCCAGAAAGGGAAATTCTTAGTTTGTTATTTTTAATAAAAATTTCAGAAGAAAATATTTAAGCACATAAGAACAAATAAAAGATGCAAAACTATTTGGCTAAATACTACAAAAATTACATACAACTATAGATCTTTTGATTTAAGCACAATTTAAACTACCACAGTCAGTCAGAACTGCTTAGCCAGAAATCTCCACTTATATTGGACTCTTCAAAAGATAAACGTCTTAATGGAGAGGCTGAATATAAGGACTGAATCCAAGATATTTGCACCTAAAAATATTCAGCGACAGTTATTGATGTGACTAACTGAAAGTACAGAGTTTTGAAGCTCTGGATTGCCTACTCTCTCTGATCACACAGGGATTTTAGGCTCCTAACTGTGCTTTGAGCTTTATCCAAATCAGATGTTCAAAGTAAATAGTGCAAACATCCTCAGTGTCTGCATATTCCCACTAAAGGGAAAAAGAACACACTTCCACTGCCTGGATTTCAACTAACAAATCCAAGCAGGTGTTTTGGGAAGAAAACAACAACAACAAAAAAAAAAGGTAAGCTGTGGGAATGTACAGGATCAGAAAAAAAATAGCATTTACATCTGCATTTTCAATCAGTTGTTTTATGCTTACATCAGAAAACAGAGAACTTCAGGCAATGCTAGACATCCAAAAAGTCCCCAGAAAATAAACTACTGCTGTTATAGTCATTAGAGATTTATGGGCTCCTGACCCTAGAAAGTTAGTGAAATCGGCTTTGTACCATCAAGTCAATAATTGATCTAACCGTGCCCTCTGCTGGCCTGCGAGGGACTTGTGTGAGGGTGCAGACTTCAGAGATGTTATCGCTTATATCGCTACAGGCTTCGATTTCACCATGTGAAACAACAGTAAGAAGCATTCATAGGTATTTCTCTACAGACTACCTGCCAAAATATGGAAGTGTGTTTTAATATACTTTGTAACAGTGACATTATTACTTTATTAGTGTTTTAGACTCCCATGCTCTGGAGTGTTGCCAACATTAACATACTCTATTTACATTGAATTTCTGTGGTTCGGGGCACCTAAAGCAATTCGATTTCTAAAAAAAAAAAAAAAAAGCTTTACTGTTAAAGACTGCTTATAATCAGAGATGGTAACACTGCTTTAGAAAAAAAAGTAATCTTTCTTTCTGCTTAGAAAACAAAACAGACGGGCTATTATTTCCATTTTTTAATAATTTTATATTGCAATAACAGCTTTGATTTCAGATTGTTTTACCAAATTTAACACATCCATAATTTCATTCATCAGTAAAATGAGGCTCTGAGATAGTAAACAAACATTAAGCATATGGTGTGACAGTTTAAGGGGAAAAGTCACATTCAGGCATATTGAAGTCAGAGGTGCATATAGTTTTGTACAACCCAAATTTAAATTGCTGCTTACCAAACCCATCCATCAGCACTTTTTGCATATCTTGGTCTTTTCCTTCTAAGTCTGTTCTTCAAGTAGCAGCCAAGATTTAACTTACTCAATATATTAAAGAACACTTGCAAATAAACACAAAGGTACTTTTATCCTCCATTTAATCTTTAAGACAAAGATGTAAAAAAAACTTTGGAAAGAAGATGTAGGAGGAATTACCCACAGTTCAAAGTATCCAGGCTTTGATGGTGTGATAGGTTATGCTGACTACAGAACCAGTGAAGTTGTTATAACTTGAGAATAAAAGATACGCAATTGATGCATGCTATAGATCTGGGGTTTTCTCTTCTGTAAGCACCAGTGCTTTAATAGAAATTAAGGGGGAAAAAAAAGCAAAAACTTTGTCCAAGATTCAAGAGCATCACTGCTTCAGAGATGCAAAGTCAGCACATATTTCACAGGGCCCCATGGCAAAACCAGGGAAATTTAGGAAAGAAAACAATAATGCTAAGAAAAATCCTACAAAAGCCAAACTAAAAGAAACTCATTTCTCCACTACAAATTAAACAGCAAAAGACTTAAAAATAAATGACTCAATCTCAATTTTAACATGATAATTTAAGAATTTCTTTCCTACATTAAATCAAAATTCAAATTCAGTTTTAAAGTTTCCTCCTCTCCTTTGGTTTTAGAAGTATGCCAACACAAAGGCTGTTCTTCTTGCCTCTTTACTTAGTAAGATTTACTTTAAGTCCTAAATTTTAGAATCAAGTTTTAAAATAATCATACCTACGATGCTAAATAAATGTTAGATACAATAAAGCATGCCTTCCCCCGGAAAGGACACTTTCTGTGTGCTCTGATCAAAACTCTGTTGCTGTGTAAACCCACTTTGGGAGATTATTATTTTAACCCAGAGGTGGCATTAGCCTTTTATCTGGAAAAGCATACACCTAAAATATCTTTATTACACATTATTAAAATAAAAGTAAGACTCATTGAACTGACTGAATTACCAAACAAAGAACTGAAGCCAAATTCAAGAAAGCTAGAAGGAAAACACACTTGAAGTATTGAAACAAAGTGGGAAGACTCCTTAGAACATGACAGGATAACTTTCTGGGATGCAGGACTGCCATACTAGTTCAGATGAAAAAAATCCATCTGACCTGAGATACCTCCTCCAGCAGTAGTCACATAGGCCTGTCAGAAAGGTAAAGTTCCTCAAAATACTATTCCAGTGCTGGCAGTCAGCTGTCTAATGATGTAAGGCACAATCTGTATCCAGACCATAGTGTTTATGGCCATTGTGACATTAAAAAGTAGGAAATAACAAAAACCTAACATTAATATAGATTGCAAGAAATGACCTGGTAGAAATTTAACTTCTTAAGATCTAAACACTGACATGTCTAATACAAAAAAAAAAAAAAAAAACAAACCACATTCCAAAATAATGGCACTGACTGTAGGTACAGTGAAGGATTAGTCTGCAAGTTCATAAAAGGGTCTTGTACTGCAAAGCATCTCCTTAAATTCTGAATATTTTGGAACTGTTTAAACACACAAGCAAGGATGTTATTCCCAGAAGATCATTATTCAATACAGTATTTTAAGATTGATGACTGGTCCACAAAGCATCTTGCTTTACATTACCTTGACTGTTTTATCCATAGAAGCCGAGAGAAGCATGTGACTTTGTTCTCGTACAGGACACCACTGGATTTCATTAACAGGACCGCTGTGTTTAGATATGTGAAATATTAAGCTTTTGGGGACTTCAGTTAATTTATATTTGGATCCCAAATATGGCTTAATTAATTCAGAGATCTTTCTCAAAGTCTGTTCTCCTGATATGCCTAGCTGAACATCACAATCTGAGCTATCTCTCTGATCAGATTCTTTCTTTTCAGGCATGCTGGAATTTTCTTGACGCAATCTTTTAGGGATATAGGGCCTAATTCCTTTTATGGTAGTGGTACTGTCTTTATGTATTCTCTTCTGGGAAATGCCATTTACAGAGTTTGTTGAAGAGCTCGCTGTCTGTTCATAGTTTTTGTAGGACAGAGATAATGCAGTATGGCCAGAGTATGCTCTCCTACAATACGGAGATGTCAAATCAGCACTATTACTCTGTGCATAATGCTCAGGGGGATCTTCACAAACAGTGCTTGTGCCAGAACTGCCAGTGATCTCAGTAGGCTGCATTTCATATGTAGATTTTGTACCCAAACTACCAGGTGCAAAGTACTGAACAGGAGTCACAGAAGAACTTGGAAGGCTTCTTTGTCTGTTAGAAGTATCGGGTACTTCAGTTTTTTCAGTTTCTGCCTCAGAGTCTGAGTCATCATAAGCAACCAGTGACAAACTCATTATGGCTGGACACCGCAGACTCCAAAAATCTCAGTGCTGGAATCCTCCGAAAAGATGATCTACAATAAAGAATTGATTATTCAGAGCACAATTTATTACAGTCTACAATTTGAGTAACTTCAGGATATATATATGCTTTTCTTAACAAGAAAACTCATAACTTTTATTCCTGCTTATTAGTGGAATTTATTCCTCTATTATAAAACATCTGCACATTCAATTATGCAACACCATTTGCCTCCAAGCACTTCGCATACATTTTTAATGCATTGCAGAGATGCATTTGCATACCACAAAACAATGAAAATGAGTATGAAAAGGAAAACAACCTTGAAACAGAGTACTGCAAATCACTTTAACCTTACTTGCAGTAGCACTTACACACAGGAGGGTAATTAATCATGCGATGTTTTGGTACGTACATCTATAATACAAATACTATAACTGTTTTGGAGTCAATCTAATAATACCTATTTCTTAATGGTACAGATGACTTGAAAGAAGTATGAAGCAGTTCAACTGGCAACTAAAAAAGTAAATACATTTTTGACTCATTCAGCAGCTTTGCAGTATGAGGAAATTTTCCAACGATATCCACAGAGCAAGTTCCACACAGCCCTTAGTATTACAGAACCAACTTACACTAGAAGCTACACTGAAGTCACTGTTTGCATTTACTTGCAGAAAAGTAAGAGCATAGATGCCTTGTTTACTGTGCAATAAACTTTTTCAAAGTGTCTGTAAGAAAGAAATCTTATGCTGAGACTGTGTATGCAACATGCTGAATAACACCACCACAACAATCCCACCCAGCTTCTTCCAAAAATTCAGACAGAGCATGTGGAGTATAGGGTTAACTGCATTAAAACAATTGACATGTCTGCAAAAATGATCTTTCAACCACTGCTGTTTACAGCCAAAAAGTACTGCTATCCGCTATCCTTCAATTGCTATGACTGATTAAATGGCACATTTTATTTCTGCTTTTTTTCCTTGCCCAGCTGTTAGCACTCATCATGCTGAAGTGATTTAACCCACACCACTTGCAGATCAGCTGCTGAAATTCTTGATTTAGGTCAGTGAAGAAGCTGTCCTCAAAAGCATCTTGATTAAATCAAGAATGCTGTATGAAGGTTAGTATCTACATAAGCATTTGCAGAATTAATACCACAAATGTAGGTCCTACAAATACTACTGCAGGAGTACTACACTGGAACTTGTAAAGATTACTCATTTAACTTCAGAATCACAACTATTTGAATTAAAACAAGCGCGTTTCATTTAACCTACATTACAAGGTATGGTCTGAATTCTGTAATGAAATTTCCAAGCACAGATCCAGAAGACGGGTTCCTATTAACACCTACACATTCATCATCACAGCTCCCTTCCAAGACAAGTGATTGAGACATTTAACTCGAACAAAGTGACTAACGTTTTAGCACATAAAAGCATCAAGATCTCCCTCTAGAGGACATTTTATCTTTATCTGAAGTTTATGACAGCTGTAAGGGACAGCAACGAAGTGCAATGACAAATTCTCTTTTTTAATAATACAGCTTCATTTATTAAAATAGCATTTCACTTAAGCAGTATCAATGAAAAAAAATAGGCAGTGTTTCAGGAAAACGTAACTAACAATTCAATTCAAAAAAAAGTAAGTTGAACTTTGTAGCATCAAAGTGAAACCTCTCACCAAATAAACAGTAACTTCAAAGGACTGCACTTCAATAATTGCAACAAGTGGTTATTATTTGTATTGCAGTGCTGAAAACAGGCCCCAGCCAAAACGCATTATGCTCAAAGAATAAATTAAGTTGACCTCTGGCTGAAAGCTATAAATGAAGATACACAAGCAGACAGGGTTAGGCTTTCAAAGTTACTTTACTTTCTTTTAACACAAACGAAAACAAAGCTGAGATTCAGGGGTAAGTGCAAGACAGTGCCTCGCACATGCCAGGTTAAAAATTTTCCTATGGGATACTGGAAAGAAACGTGGCCAGCATAAATCCATCCCATCACACACGGCCCATCAACCTTAGTATTTCTGTAAAAGCAAAGCATCTCTGTCATCTTAAGACTTCCCGTTCAACCCCTGTTTCAAAGAAACACCACCCCAAAGTTTCTAATGCTGCCCCAACTAAAGAAAAACGCAGGGGGAAACCCCCCACAGCGCACTTGATGGGACACATACTGTAACCAGACCGCGAACTTATTAACGGTGCGGCCCACAACGCACTAAGCTTACAGGGAAACTCACACAACTTCTGTTTTCCTTTCCTTTTCACACCGGGTGATTTATCCGCCCCCACTCAAGCGAAGAGCTTTACGTTCCACACGCAGACCACCACAGGCCCGCTAAGGGACCGTAGGTGCCCACGCCGGTACCACACGGGGGCCGGGAGCGCGGGGAGGAGGGGAGGAGGGGAGCCGGGCACCGAGGCCGTTTCCTCACTCCGGCATCACAGCCGTTGCCGCTCCCCACACCGGCACTCTGCCCCCACTCCCGGGCACCGAGGCCACTCCTGGGGCCACCACCGCCCTCACCGCTTTCCCACCCCAGCCCCAGCATCTCCCCGCCCTGCGCGTACCTGCTCCGCTCCACCGCGCCGGCGGTCCAAACCGGAAGTCACCAGCCGGCCCGCGGCGTTAAAAGAGCGCCGGGTGGAAACAAGGAGCACCGCTCAAACTGTTCCGTGTGTCACCACCTTCCCCAAGGGACCGCGTGTTGGGAAGGGTAGGGGGTCAGGCGGAGGCTGACTGGGCGCGCTGGAGCCCTTCTCCCACCGCTGCGGGCGGTGTGGAGGGCGCTTGGTTGGGCTGGTCGCTGTATGTGGAGGGAGGGCAGGGGGTAACAATGGTTCCGGAGGTGTGCGTTTCCTAGCCGGGAGGGGCGAGCGCCGTGCCGGTTAGGGGGGGTGATGCAATGGCAGGGGCAGGGGAGTGCTGAGGAGAGTTGAGGTGAGCCGGGTTGGGCAGGGCCACGGCGAGCTGGTGAGGGGCGGTCCGGGGATGGGACCTCGGTGGGAGACCTCGGTGGGCAGGAGAGGGGCTGGTCGGGCGGTTATTGCTGCCCCCGTGGCGCTTGTGGGGGGTCTTTGCGGGGCAGGTCCTCTCCCCCCCGCCTTCCCTTCTTCCCTCCTTTTGCAGAAGCTGATGCTCTTGAGGGATTTTTTTTCCTCCGCTGTATCGCCAACGCGTCGGGAAAGAAAGCTTTTTTCCCTGGGGAAGGGTGGAGGTGGCGGTGGGAGTCCTGGCCGCTGGGACAGGCGGCCCAGGCCGGGGAGAGCAGAGCTGGCGGGTAGCTTTGCCCGGGGCGGGCAGGCCGGTGGCCGGGAGCGTGGCAGGGCTCCGGCGTTGGAAACGTCACCTTGCTCGTTAGTTCTCCGCATAACCGTTCCTGCATGAGAGCTTCGGTCTTAACGGCTGTAGTGTAGTAAAGATTCATATTGGGCTTTCTTCAGGGGAGGGAGGTTGAGTGGCCATATTATCATCTCAGGGAATTGTCTTGCACGCTTTAATTGTATTTGCATACATAAATTGGTGATTACCATGACTGGGAAGGTAGGTCTACCATGAAATGCAGCCTGTGTTGGATTCCTTCTCAAGGCTTGTTTCACACAACATCTGTGTGCACACTATATCTGATTTAATTTCACTTTTCATTTTTGTTTTATTTCCAGGAGGCAAAACAGTTTTTAGGAGCATAAGTGCTGTCAGACTTAAAATAACATTCTTTCATTAGTTCATGAAAATTTTCTGGGAACTTCTGTATTACTGTTGTCTGTGGAAGTCATGATG
Organism: Charadrius vociferus; assembly: GCF_000708025.1. NCBI lineage: Eukaryota > Metazoa > Chordata > Aves > Charadriiformes > Charadriidae > Charadrius > Charadrius vociferus. The sequence continues at coordinate 2,152,630 of NW_009649864.1, read as the reverse complement.
TACCTTGGTGTAACATTTGTCGTAAAAGAGCTGTTTAACATCGTGTGACACCCTGTTCTTCGATTCTCAGGTCTCTAACTTACCAAATCAGATAGCAAACAGTGACAATGATCTTAGATCTGTGATTGTCATCCAACTGGAAAGAGGAGAATACAGTTGTTTCCTGATACCAATGCTAAGGATCACTTTTGAGCTTTGTCTCATGATGATTTAATATTCTGAAACAGTCACAAGAGCAGTACCTGTTTCAACTTACCATGCGTTGCATAGATAGAAAAGGCACACAATTCGTGGCTTTCAGTTTCACAGTGTGAACCTGAGACTTCTAAGTTCATCTTAGACTCTGGTCCTAAATGTCCTGGTAGTCTATTCTCAAGTTCCCATGTATCATTTTTTTCCTCCAAATCTGTTCACCTGTGGTATCTCATGTGTCTGAGACTGTTAGTTTTCATAATATCAATAAGAAAGCAAGAAAAAAATGTCCTGATGAAATGCAGGATATCCAGATGTTTCTTTTAAATGGTTCACAATTACATTTATGAATTTCAAAAAATGAAGACCTGTGTTCCATATTATTGAATTCCTGGCTTGAATTCTACCAGCAAATAAGGACAGTACTGAAATCTTTTGCATTCTATAATCGTCATATCCTCATCTCTTGTTGCAGTGACGAGATTATTTTTGCTACTTCATAATGAAAATACACCTTCATTTGAGATTCTTTGCTCAGCTTAAATCCATAATAGTCCAAACATTTTAAAGAAGCTTTCTGTTTTACAGCTCTCCAGTATGTATACTCAGTCTCAGCTGTGACATTTCAGCCTTTCTGAATTGAGGCAATCTATCAGGAAGAATGTATGTTCAGGAATTAAGTTAGAACACAAAGTCACAATTTGTTCTACACCAAAGAATAATTCTTGTTTACCTTTTTCTGTTTTGTAAAATTTGAAGCAAGTAAATATAACTGGCATATTCCTACAGAAAGAGGATGTGTTAGTATTCATAAACATTTTCTAATATGAATTTACCATATAGATTTTCTTTTCCAGTTAAATATCTTGTGTCCATGAAAAAGGCGGAAACACTAGTATCTAAATAAAAGGATGTAAGTAAATTGCAGGAATACATCAGAGAACTATATGATATACTTCAAATTGCCTCTTTAAAATAACACTGTCAAACTGCAAATAATCAAGCCTGAAGGGATTGAGATTAGGTTACAAACTAAAGTATTACTGATAATACATTAGTCAGTCTTGTTTTTTTAGTCAGTGAGGTAATCTAAGTATGGTATCAGTGTTAATAGACTAAGTGAATTCAATTAGCAAGTGGCTGTATACACTCTCAGCTTTCTCAGGGTATTCAACTGAAGCTGAAATCTGGGAATATTGCAGCTGTCTGACAAACAAAGCCTTAATGATAGCTACGTTTTGGTAACCAGCAAGTTACCAAAGCAACCTTCTAAAGTTTTCTAGGCAGGTGAAGGCTTTTTACAGTGGCAGTTTAAATATACACTATGTAAATATAACCAAGGTTGTGATTAGGCTGATTATTTTGTAGAAAGTTTTGAAATAGTGCTGAACAGTTAATGCAACTATTATAAGCTTTAGTTTCTTCTTTTTTAATTCTGGGAAAAGGGAGCCAAATGAACGTGGTTTTTATTAACAGCTTTCATGATTCACTGCAGTTACATCTGTATCTTGTAAACTCAATCTATTTGTGCTGCATGCACAGCAATAGATCAATAATACGCTATGGGGTGTCTCCAGAGAGACATAGTCCTTTGCAAGTCGGTGGGACTTTACATGGGCACAGAGTTCTTCCTTCGTGGGCATGAGTACAGCGTGACAAAGAATGCTTAGGGTGAATGCTGTGTTTCCAACGTACCACTGTTTGCAACGCGGTATGAAGTTAATTTACTCTTTCATCATGCATTACATTTGTCACTATCACATCTGAATACAGTGCATGTAAAATAAGCGTCAGTTTCTGAATTAAGATGACATCACTTTCCTCAAGTGAAAAAGCTATGCAGTAGCTTGGGTGATTGCATAAACTGACCACATCAGATTATGAGGCAGCACTTCACAACCCGGGCCAAATTGCAATGATAGTTTTCACAGAAAATTTACTTTTCCCTCAGTTCACTTTGGTCATTAGGATCTGCACTGTTAACTCGTTTTAAGAGCCTCAGGTTTTATGAAATTCTTTTCTAATTCTCTACGTGTTTCTCTGTGTACCTTGTTACTGTGGCATGTTCATCCCAAATGGATTCATTTGGCGCAGTTGCAGTTTCACTTACAATGTTGTTTTTCCAGCAGACAGCGTCCTCCTTACCCCTTTTTAACATTTCCTTCCTTCTAAGCCAATATGGCAAATTCACTATAACCAGGACCATAATGGTTTTAAAACTCTTTTCCCATATCATGTTAATGCTTATTTATCCTCAGTTCTGCGTATTTAAACAACATGGTGCTTGAATTTTTACAAAAAAAAAATGATTCAGAGCATATGTACTTCTAAAGACCTTGTCATTTTGTACAGAGAGCTGCTGAGCATGAATAATTTTTGAAAATAAGGACTTCTTAAAATAAGGAATTCTGCCTTTGCAGTTGAAATGAGTTTTCACTTATGGCAGGCTGATAACAGATTCACCAGACATCTCAAACATCAGTAAAATTATTTTTAGATGAGAGAGTATTTGAAGAGAGTTTATCAGGTAATTTTAGAAAAAATAGAGAAAGAAATTGCTGGGGTAGCATGAATTGCTGTGCCACCTTTATGGGACAGGAGTTTCCTGTCTTGGAAACTACTAAATGGTATCAGTGTATTCATTAAAAATAAGTACAGCAGACCTTCTTTATAACACATTTTAGACTATAACTAATGGAACAAAGATCAACATATTTCTGATGTAGAGTGAAAATAACCTTACTGATTTTAATGCATTTGATAACAAAACCTGTATGCTTGCTTAACATTTTAACAGCGTTATTTAATTTTCTGTACTGTCAGTGTACTGTACACTATGCAGTTGTAGTTTTCCAAAGTCTTATTATTAAATAAATAAAATAAAAAAAAAAACAGATTGCTAAGAAACTTTTGAATAATGTTATTGTTAATATATACAATGTTATAGATGTTAGCCTGGGAGAGAAGCCCATTTGTCGTAGCATGGGTGTGCTCTGTTCTAGGAAGCTCCAGTGATCAAGGTATATGTTGGACGTAAGACTGCTGTGTTATTATTCTTGGCCATCTCATCATCGCAAGCCATCTCCTAGGGTTATTCTTCCTACATGCTGCTGAGTCACAAATAGTTCCTTAAATTTACAACCTATTGCTTACCCAAAGATTGATTGTTCTTTAGAAAGCGGCATTTCTCGGTAATCATCAGTATGTTTTGTAACCTCTGGAGCAAAGCAGTAAAGAAGATGACTAAGCTTTTCTCCTGTATGTCTTTCTTTGGGATGAAGTACTATACTACATATATTAAGACAAAATTCCATATGATAGTTATAAAAAGCTCATTATCATTCAGAATTTGACAGGGTATCAAGTAGTACAAAAGCATTAACTAATCAGGAATCAAATAACCTCTACCAGCTGTTCTGAGATGCTCTGAATCATTCGTACATTTAATTACTTTTACTTTTTTCAGGAGTTTGACTTTGAAAAGGTGTTCTAGTGTTAAATGAGATACATAGACAAGCAATATGAAGAGTGATCTCTAAATTTATTTGGTACTCCTGTCAGTCTCAGTCCATTTCTGTATGAAACTGCAGCTCACTATGTTAATGTCTCCACTTTCATCAATCTGATCTGAATAGAATTAGGTATGAGGTCAGTTTTTATATTCTTATTCTCTTCGTCTAATCTTAAAGATATACAAGAAACAATAAAACACGCTATTTTTTGTCCTACAGTTCTCCTTGTTGCTGCTGTTTTGAATCTACGAGCCGAAGAATTGGAAGACATTAAATTTAGTTGAATTGTAAATAAACAGACCTTTTGCAGTTTGGCAAAATGGCTGATAGTCCGAACTGTGATTTGAAATCTCTGAGTCCTCTTCAGCTGTTTGAAAGAGTAACTGAACAAGGAGAGAAAGTCAGAGCACTGAAAGCAGGAAAGGCACCAAAGGTATTTCCATTTCAAGTTTTGAACCCCTCATTTTTCAAGTTCTGTCTGTCTTTAAGAGCGCTGAAGAATATAATTGTTTTGAGCTCTATTTTGTCTTGCAGTAAGAAAAAAAAAATTTCTCAAAAGATATTTGTCCATTTTGTGAACTGTGGACATACCTAGAGCAATGTAGTCATTAACAAGAGCATAGTTGTTGCTCCTGAAGTAAGAACAGAGAGTCGTAGGCTTAGAGGTCTGCTTATCCAGTTGCCTTGATACATGATGGGATCCAAGGTATTTGGTTTTCAAGTGAAATTTGTATCACTTGTCTTCTGCCGTGGTTTTAGATTCTTTGCTAAACTGTCTTTTTCCGTTTATTATTATACACATCAGCAAATATGTCTTCCTGTAACTGTACTGACAGTTCCTGCTTAATGTTCCTTGAGTAATTTTGTTATTTGCCATTAATTTTAAGTTCCCTATTCTGTCATCACGATGTTGGCAAAAAGAGCTCAGTTTTAATATGGGCTCTCTTAGTGGGAGCAAGCCTTGAAAACTGGGAGTCAAATAAAGTGTTGATCTGTTTATTGCTTGCATGAGACGTTGCAATACCTTTGTATTAAAAAGGTCATAACAATGAAAGGTGTAAAGAACTTTTTGGTCTAGTTGTCTTCAAGTCTGTCAATGAATTGCAATGAATAAATTATTTTAATGTGAGCCACTAAAAACATTTTAATGTAAATTAGATAATAATTTATATTATATTTATAGGTCTTAGAAATTTGTGCATAAAATGTTAAGCTTGTTATACCTCTGAAAAGCAGGCAAGCTTTTTTTTTTCCTCAGGAAGAAATTTAAAAGTGCTTTAAATATCTTGGCAGTGGTGACGCTCTGAATTCTGCCGGTTGGGAAATGGTTACCTGCTATTTGCTTTTCTTTTACCTTTGGCAGTGGTGCTGCAAACATGTAAATAAAGGTTTAGAGTTTATGAATAATGCAATTCTGGTCAAAGCATGGATGCAGGATTTTGAAGGGTTGGGACATCAACGTAATTGCCTATCTTACATCAAGTCAAAGTCAGACAGCTTTTTTATTTTTTTTCCTTATTCAGGATGAAATTGATGCAGCAGTGAGGATGCTATTGTCATTAAAACTGTCATATAAAACAACGACAGGGCAAGATTATCAGGCAGGCCTGCCTCCAAGAGATCTTGTATTAATAAACAATGGTACAACTAAAGAAGAGGATGAGGATTTTGTGGACCCCTGGACTGTGCAGACATCCAATGCTAAAGGCGTGGATTATGACAAACTCATAGGTATAACCCTTTCTTTCTTTCTTCACTGCTACTAAGGAATTTATGTCAAGTGATCCTAATGACCACAACACCAGCAAGGGATCATAACAAATCCTGATCAAAACCATCACAAATATCATTTAATTTATGTCTAATCTAAAGAATTTGCTGTAGGAATTGAAAATGTCCCAGGCAGGGATCTCCTATGGAAGACTTAAATACTTGGCAAATAACTTTTGAGTTTAAGATAAAAGTTTTACTTACAGTTTGTTATTTGGCACAAGAGCTGTTATTAGAATTATGTTAATGAAGACACTGTGACTGAGTATCTGCATCTTCTGTAGCTGTGATGCAGAACAGCTAGAGCCTACAGCATTCTGACCAGCCTGTAGGATTCTTCATACCGTCTCTCCACATCTGCCTTGACTTCCAAATTAGGGAGAGCAGGGGTGATACAAAATTAATGCAGAAATCTGTAAGTGTAATGACTCCTTCACAAGACGCACTACCAAACAGCCAAGTACGGGCTGGGTTAAAAAAATGCAGTTTATTCAAAAAATGTGCATGTAATGGAAAGTATTTTAGACAGGTGTGTTACAAAACTTGCAAAGTTTTGTAATTTAGGAAACAGGGCTTTCGTTAATTTCCTTGTTTGTTTTACAGTCCACTTTTTATAGCTTGTTTGAGTCTTACATAGAAACAGATAAGGACTATTAATTATTTTTTACTAATATTGTTTTTTTAAACTATTGTCAGTCTTCATATTTAGTACCTGAGTGAAAATTCTCTAGCAGTTGTACATTGCTGGTGTCTGCTTAGCAGCTTGTTTCTCACAGTAAATCATATACCCTTATGTGTCAGTAGCCATATATTTGCTTTTGGGAGGTCAGTTGCTAGCATCAGCGTTCTTGTAATTCAGTGTGATGTTATTGTAAAATTCTGTCAAATGTATGTGCATATTGGCTTCGTCTGCAGAAGGTAATAGGAGACAGAAAATGTTGGAAAGGCAGAAGTGTGCAAAGAAAGAGATATGTTGGTGGAGGAGAAGGAAGAAAGATAACTGTTAGAATCTAGAAATGGACATCTCTCATCATGTTGTTACTTGTGTAGGAGGTATGGAGAAAGTCTTTTGTTTTCTTCGGGGGGGGATTCAAAGTCTTGCAGAAAAGTGGGAACGGTACAATACTTGTGTTGGCACCATCTCAAGGGCTTTCTGATAATGACTAGCATGACTTCATTGTAAATCATTTTTCTAAAGCCATGCTAAAGCCTAACAGCAATGTCCTTTTTTCCAGTAACTGTTTGTTTATGTGTGTATATGTATGACCTTTTGATGTGCCCTACAGTGGTGGGTTAGTCTGAAGGGTTTTTACTTATTTACAGTGCTACCAGATTGGGGAATTTGGTGGATGAGTCAATTTGCTTGTTCTAAGTGACATGTTGGAATTTTTTTAGAGAAGAATACTAACCTAGCCCCTTCAGGAAGTGAAAAAGTTACTGCTTGTTATTGATAAACTTCTTCCTCTTCCTCCCTCTTTTAAAAATAATAATAAAAAGTATTATCCAAAAGCTTGACATCTGATAGCTCTTACACTAAAGGAAATTTTTGTGCCCCCTATAATCTGTTTATTTACTAGTGGTGCCAGAGGAGGTTGCCAGCGTGTGTTTACTCAAACATAGAATAAATTAAAGTGCCAAAAGCACTATGTAATTGAAAGGGATATTCTTCTCAAATGATTGTCCTAGGCGTGCACTTAAGTGTATGATTACACAACCAAACAGCTTGAAGATGTTCTGGGAAGCAAGATTCTGTTACCTAAGTATTAGACATGAACATCTCTAGAGATTTTTTTTTTGGTTTGACCATGAGCAAGGAGCAGAGGGATGAGTGAGAAAGAGCTTTGTAGGCTAACCATGCTGATGCTTCAGTGAGCTGAACATTGCAAGTGATACAAAATGGTTGAAATTGGTGGGAATCTTTGGAGGTTGTCTAGTCATCCCCCCTACTCAAAGCAGAGTCAACCAGAGCAGGTTGCTCAGGATGTTGTCCAGTAGGATTTTTATTATTTCCAGGGATGGAGATCCCATGACCTGTCTGAAAAACCTGTTCCAATATTTGACCATGCGCGCAATATGAAGGTTTTTCTTATGTATAAATGGAATGTCCTGTATTTCAAATTGTGCCTGTTGCCTTGTCCTTTCACTGGGCGTCACTGAGAAAAGTCTGGTGCTGTTTTCTTTACTCTCCCCCACTTCCCCTAATCAGCTATTTATACACATTGATAATATCCCTCTTGAGCCTTCTCTTCCCCAAGCTCAGCAGTCCCAGCTCTCTCAACCTCTCCTTCTATGACAGATGATCTAAGCCCTTCATCTTTGCGGTCCTTTGCTGGATTCACTTTAGTATGTCATGTCCTTCTTGTACTGGAGCCCAGTACTGGACCTAATGCTTCAGATGAGTCTTATCAGTGCTGAGTAGGAGCAAGGATCACCTCCCTCGACATTCTGGCAGTGCTGTTCCTAATGCAGCTCATAAGCCTGTTGACCTTCCAATGCCACGGAACACATTGCTGGTTTATGTTCAATTCCTTTTCTACCAGGACCCTAGGACCCTAAGGTCCTTCTCTGCCAAGCTGCTTTCCAGCCATTTGCCCCGCTGCCTGAACCAGTGTATGGAGTTGTTCCTCCCCAGATTCAGGACTTTGCATTCCCTGGTGTTGAACTTCATGAGATTCTTGTCAGCCCATTTCTCCAGCCTGCTGAGGTCCCTCTAAATGGCAACACAACCAGCTATTGTTATCAACTACACCTCCCAGTATTGTTTCATCTTCAAACTTACTAAGCGCGTGCTCTGTCCCATCATACACATCATTAATGAAGAGGTTGGCCCCAGTATCAATCCCTTCGGGTACACAAATAATGTTCGGCTCCAGCTAAACTTCGTGCTGCTGGTCACAACCCTTTGAGCTCGGCAGTTCAGCCAGTTTTAAGTTCACCTTACTGTCCACTTATCTAGTCCAGGCTTCCTCAGTTATCTATGAGAATGAGATGGGAGACAGTGTCAAAAGCCTTACTAAAGTTGAGATAAACAACATCCACTGTTCTCACCTCATCTACTAGGCTCGTCATGTAGTCGTAGAAGGCTACTATGTTGGTCTGGCATGATTTCCCATTCATAATTCCGTGCTGACTACTCTCAGTCACCTTAATGTCTTTAATAATGTTTGGGAATTGTTTCCAGGATTATTTGCTCCATCTCATGCCCAGAGTGAAGTGAGGCGGGGCGGCCTGTAGTCTTATGGTTCCTTCTTCTTGCCCTTCTTCAAGGTAGCAGTGGCATTTGTTTTCTTCCAGCCCCCAGGAACATCTCCCAGTTGCCGTGCCTGTTCAAAGATTATTGAGACTGACCTTGTCAATAAAGTTACTGCATAACAAATAGTAGGTTATTAGTTTTCTATATGCAAATATAACACGGCAATGGCAAAAGGAAAAGTACACAATAAAATTTCAGCCAACGCAAATATGCTTTTAAAAATGGCAGCTCTCAGGACTTCTTATGTACAGTGAGTTGAAAGCTGTCTTTTGGTAAAAGCTGGAACACTAGAGATCAAAAGCATCCTAGGAATTTTTTTAAAAGCTCCTTAAGGAGTGGAGACTGTGTCCTTGTCAGAAGCTGTTTAGGAAGGCAGATTCTTTGTGGATAGAGATCCTAAAATGTTTTGAACGTCCGAATAAGAGAGGAAATAGGTAGAGAAAAATTATCCAATTTTTTAACAGGAAAGATGAAGATGGACAAAGAAAATGGAGCTGTGCAGTCTGTGAATGTTTAATAAAAGTATTTAGGCATTTCCAGTGAGGTGTTCTATTATCTGAAAGCTTTTAATCACTTTCTATGACAGTGTACAAGTATTTCTAGGGTGGCTAGCCTCAATTAGTCTGGGGAGTTCTCATGTTTTCTGTTTCTGTAAGATTACCCTCTTAGCAGCTGCTGTTGTTCTGCTGAATCAAACATTTTCTTGTTCATTTGGTCTCTTTTTAGCATTCATTCAGATTATGATTATTTTGCCATTTTGTAATGCATTTTATTTGCTAGGAAGAAATTAATTCAGTAATTAAGGTTTGCTTAGGACAAGCAGATGCAATAATGCTCAGAAAATATACAGATTAAAGCAGTGGTTGCTGAATCATGTACCAGCATTTGTCTTTTTTAGTGATGTTTATTTTAATGGGTCAGTGGATTGGCCCAGTTCTTCCCTTGTATGATAACCTGCTTGATTCACCTGGAGTGAATGAACAGTTGTAAGCAGGAACTTGTTTCCCATTGGATGATGGTGCAGACACCAAGCTGAGTGGTGCAGTTGACACACCTGAGGGGGGGGATGCCACTCCAGAGGGACCTGGGCAGCCTGGAGGAGTGAGCCTGTGTGAACCTCATGAGGTTCAACAGGGCCAAGTGCAGGGTCCTGTACGTGGGTCTGGGCAACCCCCAGTATCAATACAGGCTGGGGGATGAAGGGTTTGAGAGCAGCCCTGCCAAGAAGGACTTGGGGCTACTGGTGGATGAGAAGTTGGGCATGAGCTGGCAACGTGTGCTAGCAGCTCAGAATGCCAACCGTATCCAGGGCTGCATCAAAAGAAACATGGCCAGCAGGTCGAGGGAGGGGATTCTGCCCCTCTACTCCACTCTTGTGTGACCTCACCTGGAGTATTGCATCGAGCTCGGGGGACCCCAACATAAGAAGGACATGGACCTGTTGGAGTGAGTGCAGAGGACGGCCGTGAAGATGATCAGAGGGCTGGAGCACCTCTCCTATGAAGACAGGCTGAGAGAGTTGGGGTTGTTCAGCCTGGAGAAGAGAAGACTCCGGGGGAGACCTTCTTGCAGTCTTCCAGTACCTGAAGGGGGCCTACAGGAAAGATGGGGACAAACTTTTTAGCAGGACCTGTTGCAATAGGACAAGGGATGGTGGTTTTAAACTCAGAGGGAAGATTTAGACTAGATATAAGGAAGAAATTTTTTACAATGAGATGTTGAAACAGTGGGACAGGTTGCCCGGAGGGGTGGTAGATGCCCCATCCCTGGGGAAACATTGAAGGTGAAGTTGAACAGGGCTCTGAGCAACCTGATGTAGTTGAAGATGTTCCTGCTTATTGCATGGGGGTTTGAACTAGATGACGTTTAAAGGTCGCTTCCAACCCAAACTGTTTTATGATTATATGTAATTAATAGTGCAAGTTGTTCTAATGTTGAATGGAGCAGAATAGTAGGAAAGAGTAGATTCTTGTCCAGATTTTTTCAATCAAGTCCAAATCATGGAGCATTGACCTGCTTATTAGGGTCCAAGAATCGGGATTGGAGCATAGGAAGCTTTGCTGAAGAATTAAGACTTCCCCACTTCAGTTTTATTTGGAGTAGGAAAAAATACTGCTCTTTTCACCCTTTTTGAGTGAAATTACTGCATCTGAAAATATTGTTTTATTAATCAGTTGATTTCCTAAACCACCAAGTAATAAGTCTTATTTGATTGCTGTGAAGAGTATTATGCACTACCTTTTCAAGCCTCTTGAGGGGAGCAGTGTCTGTAATCATATCCATATAAAAGAATAACTAAGTTTGCAGAAGAGTATTTGGGGTTGGAAAGGGAAAAAACGTGTGATCTGAGGGTGGCAAATTTAGACATCAAAAGAGGAGCATTCAGAGCCTCGCAGCCATTTTGATCTTGTGGCTTATAGAGGCCAAGTTATTGACCTAAATATGGTTCTTTGGAATGTGTTTTGTTCTGAATAGCAATACTTCTGCTATAAGGAGACTGCAGTTATAATCAGTCATGGATGGAACAATACTATAGATTGCATAGAGTGGGTCTCCTAGCATACAGTTAGCATCAGAGGCGATTGCTGGGACTCCAGTCAAGAAGCAGCAAAATCTACTCATTTTATGTTTTACCGGAGATGTGGAGAAAGAAATGTCCTTTTTAATCTAGGCTGTGTTGGTGTGTTCTTGGTAATCCAAGATCTGGTTGTAGCTATGCTATGCTTATTTTAATTATTTTTTATTTTTTTTTTACATTTTATGATTATAGTTCGGTTTGGCAGCAGTAAAATTGACACTGATCTGATCAATCGAATAGAAAGAGCTATTGGGCAAAAACCTCACCGCTTTCTGCGTAGAGGAATCTTTTTTTCTCACAGGTGAGTTTTTCTTGTTTTAAAATTCACAAAAGTCCTATTAGGTAGACTTTCTGTGAGCATTATTGGGAGAAACGTATGACTAGCAAAAGACCGTGTTCTTTTATACCAAGGTAAACCAGCTGTATCATTTGAAATTAGCAACTGCTGCAGGTTTCCCCTGGCAACATTTGAAACCCTTGGTTGCATCAGTTTCTGATGCATCCTCACTAATCCCAAATTGAAGAAATATATGCAGAGTCTTTGCTTTGTACAGGTTCCGTTTTGACTCTACCTTAGCAGCCAGACAAAGCAATTTGCCTAGCAGAGAGCTCCAGGGCCCGTAAGGTGTCACTGCCGATTTCAACAAGGGTCCACGTGGCCTGCGGACCTATGCATCTGTATTGTTACGTAAAAAAGGCTCAGGCAATAATCTTAACCTCCAGTTTGCCAGTCATCTACACTGTTTAATTGTTAGCATGGGTGGGCTTTTGGACTGTGGCAGCTAGCACGTTTCAAGTAAGTGCCTAAGCATGCTTGAGGGCATACCCTCCACCAGACACCGTTCCAGGCAGCTTGTATCAACTTGTTTGGGAAATGATTTGCAGCTCTGTTTTACTGGGCCTTAGAAATTATTATCCAATTAAGTAATTTCAAAAGTTGCACATTTTTTTTTATTTTAATTTAAATGTTGAATTTTAAAATAATTTATAATCTAATTTTTCTTTGAGGTTTTTCCGTGGAGGCTGAAGGGAGACTTTTAAATTAGAAAAATGAACAAACAAAATCTTTTTATTCCTAGGACACTTAACATACTATATTTTATTTATAAATACGTTTCGTTTTAAAAACACTGAAATTTTGAATAGGAGTTTTTTGCTGTAGATGTTTCTTCCTAAAGAGTTGCATCATGTTTTCTCTGTTTTATCTTTAGAGATATGGACCAAATCCTTGACGCTTACGAAAATAAGAAGTCCTTTTACCTTTATACAGGCAGAGGGCCATCGTCTCAGGCAATGCATGTTGGTCATCTTATCCCATTTATATTCACAAAGTAAGTTATTTCTGCCATTTGTATTAATCAAAACGTTTTTTTTTCCTAAGGAAATGTTGAGCCTGGTTTATGGAACTGCCAAAACGATACATTGCAAGGAATTCTGTTTGTGAGGTGAATATTAAAGAACTTAATGCAATCTTACCTCTTCACTAAAATGATCGTAGTTCTTGCATCACCATAAAGCCCTCTTCTTTGCACCTTTAGCCCTATGGGACTCCTTAGAATTTTTGTTCTTCTTAAAAACAAGTTTGTGATGAGACTCAGTAACATTACTCTATAATGCAGTGCCTGCAACAGCAGGACAAAGAGACATTGGACTCAAAAAGCTAAAAGTCTCTTTGAATTCTGTTTCTGTTGCAAATCGTGACCACTGTCATATGTACAGGAAACACTGTACAGTGTGAGTCCTTTTTCCAGGTGAATTGTCATTATAACCTGTATAAAATGTTTATTCTGTTCACAGAAGCGTAACTGCACATGCATACAAAGAAAAGAGAAGCAGACTTCTTTATATACTTTTGTTTGAATGTATAAAAATATTTTAGCTGCATGACTTATTTCTTCATTTTAACTTACTTTGAGATAAAATCTTTCTGCTTTTATTAGGTGGCTGCAAGAAGTATTTGATGTTCCCTTAGTTATACAGTTAACTGATGATGAGAAGTACCTTTGGAAGGACCTGACAACTGAGAAGGCGTATGAGTATGCTAGAGAAAATGCAAAAGACATCATTGCATGTGGTTTTGACGTCAATAAAACCTTTATATTTTCTGATTTAGACTACTTGGGGTAAGTATAAATTTCTTTAGGGCATTGTTATGAATAAACCGTGTCTGTATTTTCCCTCCAACTGTGACAGCCAACAGTGTTTTAATAAATGTATCTGAATTTGAGAGCTTCAAGAGAGGTTTTACAACACTTAAAATAGAAACTTAGTAATTTTTCTGCTCTCTTACATTTTACGTATATACTATTGTCATTCTTCTGTATAACATATGAACAAACACTATGGGGGCAACGCTTAAATTTAAATTATGAAAAATGTATTAAACCAGCTAAATTCTAAAAATACCTAAACTACCAAGAAATCTCCAGATTGATTTGTTGAAGGTGGTATCAAAACCTTTGAGATGTGTTTACACTTCATCGTGATTAACAAAAGGCATTTCGGCAACTTGTTGTAGTCAATTAATTTAATAATACAGCATGAAATATTATTGTTTGAACTTGGAATAAAGTTTAAAGAAGATTGAAGAAAAAGAAACTGCTATTGGAACTGCCTTCTCAGAAGCAAGAGGTTTTATGGCAGAGTTCAGAACTGAAGTTGTGGGTTTTGTTTTCCATGTGGGGTGATGAGCTTTCGTAAAGACCTGGGTGAGACAATATATGTTTTAGAGACAAACTGTAAAATGTACGGCCCCCAGAATGTGGAGCCTACAAAGCAGTTTTTCCTTCTTTCACTTCTATGACTTTCCTGCCTTAGAAAAGTTGTATTAACACAGATCTGCCCTGTGGCTGAACAAGGGCAAAAAAGGAATAAGTTGCTGAGCTATTTTTGGTTTGGAAATGCTACTGCTGTATTTGGTGCCAGAGAAAGTCGAACCAGGGAACGTAGCCTGTAGAAAATGAGAATTTGGAGGATTTGAGCTACCATTCCTTTGGTGAACCACAGTGTCCTGTGTGAGATACACGCTGGGGATACCGAGCAACATAGAAGACATGATCCATTCAGGTTACCTGAGTTCACAGAGAAGCATAAGGATAAGTAAACTTCAGGCTCCGTGAGGCATTTTTTGCACCATTTCCAAATCAAAATATTTCTGGGTCTCGACAGTTAATTGTGACAAAAAATGTTTGCAGTAAATGTTGGGTGGAGGGAAGAATAAATTAAACTTTCAAGGCATAAAATTCTCGTTTGTAAATAATTCTCTAATTATCATCTCAGTGGGCCACAAAAAGACCAAAACAGTGAGATTTAATCCTGCGGGTTTTTTGATCATCTCAGCTTTTGGAGTCAAAGTTTCTACTCACAGTTTTCTGCTCCTAATTTCTCTTTTTATTTTTCCACTTCCTTTTTCACAGGACAAGTACCGGCTTTTACAGAAACATCGTCAAAGTTCAGAAGCATGTTACATTTAACCAAGTGAAAGGAATCTTTGGCTTTACAGACAGTGATTGCATTGGTAGGAAACAGTACGAATTACTTAAGTGATGATCGCTTTCACTTTCTGTGGCACTATTTAAGTAATTATTTAAAGAGATTAGTATCTGCCACTCAGGAAACGGATAGGAAAGGCAAGAAGATCCATGTTTCTAGGCTGATTGTGAAGGGGTGTTATTGTGGTTCCTTCAGTATAGAAAACACTCTACAGTGGAATTTCTAGCATGATATCTACTGGTTTTGGCCTTAGTAACAGCAAAGTGCAAAACACCAACATTGAAGTGCCCAGGATATGGAAGTTTTTATTATTTTTTTTTTTAATATAGTGATTGCAGCCATGGTTAATTATGCCTCCTAGAAATTTCCATGCCAAAATTATATAGAAGCTTTTATGTTCAGAAGCAGTTATATTAATACACACACATATACACGTATGAAAAAGTTGAGGCACTCAAAAGCCTAATTATAAAGGTGCTGGGTAACTCTGTCTTCCATTACTTCACTGTGATTGCAGGTTTCTATCACATTAGCAAAAAAAAAAATCTGTGTCAAAGATGTCATTAAAACCTTGGTGTTCCCAAGCACTAACATCATTCTTTGACCAGTAATTGGGCCTGTGACAGCTTTTCAGCCTTCACTGTAAACGAGGAACAGATTCCTACTTCAGCCTTAACAGTGCTCTAATAAAAGTTGGTATTGTGATAATGACTTCATTACATGTTTGGAAAAATCTGCTATTTGCTTTCTGTTCTGAGAGGATTTTGATCTGGGTAGCAGGTTGGTCACTATGTGATTAAAAAAGAAAACTAGGTACATCTGAGATGCTTCACAAGTACAGCATGCATATAGCGATCATGCTAAGATTTTGGAGGGGAACTTGCCTGATGAGTAGGTCTATAGTCATTCCCTCACAAAGAGAAAAAAACTGAGCAGCTCAGAGTGATGATATAGTCAATTGTATTTCTGTGAAGGGTAGGTACTTCAATGATGAAGAGAGTATGCACTGATGAACCTTTTCCAGAACCTTTGTGATCACAGCCTGCCTTTTTTCGTTAGTTTCTGTGTTAGTCGAAGGTTTTTTGGCATCATAGAAGGTAAAGATGAAAAAGTTTTCTCAGATAAGGCAACACTGCTTGGTAAAGATGGATGTTGGTCTTCAATTGAATATCTGAGTGATTCGCTTGTGCGTTTTATATATTTCAAAATGTTCTCTCTATTTATCATTGCTTATATTGGCTTCTTAGCTTTTCCAAACATGTTGTTTTCTAGGAAAGATCAGCTTTCCTGCTATTCAAGCTGCTCCATCCTTCAGTTCATCATTTCCACAGATCTTCAATGGCAAGGAGAACATTCAGTGTCTTATCCCATGTGCTATTGATCAGGTAAGAAAATCGTATTTGTTTTCTTGGATTTGTTTTTGTAATGTACCATTCAAGCTTCATGGTGGTATATCAAAACATCTGTAAAACATTCCCACAGCACCTTTCTTGGGAAGAAGCTGGAAGAGATTAAAGGGTGTTGTGCACTGTCCTGACAAAGATGAAGGCTTAACCCAACAATCATGTATTCATGCATTACTCATTCTTGCCAGTCTTGGATCTGTCTTGATCTCAACCCAGTTCACAGTGAGCTGGCACCTATGAAAGCAAAGGCAGTATAAAATCTATGCAAAAGTATCGTGACTGGGGATAGGAAGAAACTTCTGCCCATCTCCATGGTAACTAGGACAAGATGGAATGAGCTTAACTTGCAGCATAAGAGATTTACGTAGAACCATAGGGAAAAACCTTCTATCCGTAAGAATAAAAAAACATTGAAATAGTTTGCCAGAAAGGCTACAGAACCTTCATAATTCAGATCTATATAGAGAGGATGGAAGAACATCGGCTGCAAATGACACTGGTAGCATCATTACTTTAAATAAATATTGTTTCTAGGAATCAAATTCTGCACTGTCTGAATCTTTAGCTATTTTAGTCATGGGGACAGTCACTGGAACATGATGTAATTGCGTTCATCAGCCACAATATTATGTAGTAATATTATCACAGTTGATTTAAGCCAGATCAGCAGCACAGCACTGCCAGCTGGACCACTGACTTAATTCAGATTCTGTGCTGGTTGTTAAATGCTTTGGGAAGAGCATCTGTCTCCATCTGCATCCATCTCCAGGCCTACTAAGTATAGTTTTCACAACTATTTGAAATCTTTATAAATATGCCTATTAATGGATGGAATTGGGTTGTACAGCAAAACTAGGGAAATAAAAAAAAAAAAAGGGATTTTGTTTGTTTGTTCCTCTGGATGAACTGTATTGGAAGTAGGTTCTAGAACATTTTGTGGTTTGTTCGGGGTTTTTTGTGTTTTGTTTTTTTTTCTTGAGACCACCTGTTAAGGCATGAACAATTCAGCACTAATTAGCTTTTAAATCACATTTTTCAACTTTATTCTGTGCTTTTATTGATGGTTGTTCTAGGATCCTTATTTTAGAATGACCCGAGATGTAGCACCTAGAATCGGACAGCCTAAACCAGCCTTACTGCACTCAGTCTTCTTCCCAGCCCTGCAAGGAGCACAGACAAAAATGAGTGCTAGTGACCCGAACTCTTCCATCTTCCTCACTGATACACCCAAACAAATCAAGACAAAGGTAAGGACCTGCAAAACTTGAGAGCACAAAGCTTTATAACAAGGAGTGGTGGTCCTCACAGTTACAATGGCAATTTTTTAATGTTTTCTTTGGGCATATCTGCATCCTTTTTTCCATACATTTCATTGCAAAGCATCTTCAGGAATTGACCAAGTTATGCAAATTTAGCTAGACTATCAAATCTTTTGCCTTGCCAACTTGTCTAACAGTGCAAACATTAGCTAGAATAATGGGCAAAACATTGTGTTTGTTTGATATCTGCAGAGTAGTGGTGTAGGAATAAAAGCTGTGGAGGCTGATGCTCTAAAAATAAATATTATGTTGCCATAGTTTTGAAATCTGGCAGCCCATGATGTAAATCAAATAAACAGCTCTTTCTCTTGACTGCCTCTCCATGCTGGGAGCACCAAGCGTTGCAGCGTTGGTTACAACACAGGTCAGACTTTTCCTGCTGCTCGGGGATCTGCTGCTGCCATGCCCTCCTCCGTCCAATTCACAAATAAATATTATGTTGAATTTCACCTAAGTTTTCGAAGGAGTATTTTCTCCTACCTGAGTGTATTCCTAGTGCCCCTTATAGCTCAAAAGAAAGTTGCTCTTACTCACTGTGGAATGATTTAGTTTGGCAAAAGTTCACCTGTGTTCTGGTATTTAAAAAAAAAAAAAAAAAAATCAGTCTTTGGAACAGGGTTTATAGACATGATAACCAGACATGAAATAAGTATCTGTCAAAACAAGAAAAAAGATGTATGTGTTGTTTCTGCTGAGTGGCCTTGGATTAATTCCCTTACTTTCTGAAGAATTTGAATTCTTCATGTGCTTGAATTATAATAATTCCAGTTTTCTTGCACAGTTACACAGTTGCCTTTTTAAAACAGCCTATAGTTTCAGAATAGAAGATACATGATTAGTGGTAATACTGGTAATATTCTTCCATTTTTTCTTGGCAAGTAGCTAGTAGAGAGCAAAGCAAACAGATCAAAGAAGCCTTATGACTGATTAATAAGTCCTATTTCTGCTATCCTTGAACTAGTTGGAAAAATAACAAAATAATTCTAGCTACTGGGAAAATAAAGTTATAAAGAGAAAATTCTGGACATAATATAAAGTATTGAGTAATGGAGGACAAACTGAGATTTATTTCAGCTTCTGAAGCCCATCAGAAAGTAGTCTTTATGGAAGTGGAGCTTGAGTGAAAGACCAAATATTGTTATAGCCAATAGATTAAAAGTTAGAGTAGGAAAGGTGACTTCTGTTGATGGATGAAGGTTACAAAGAGAGTGCCACTGCTGCACAACAAAAAAGATTACAGCTTACAGCATTTTTCAGATCACTAGTACGTAGCTCAGTAAGGAGGTTCAAAACTTACAGGTAATAGAAAATGAAAAATTACTAGATACTGGGAAAGGCTGAGAATCTTCTGGGAAATCCAAGGATGTGAATGGCAACATTAGAATAAACTATTCTTATTTCACCTATCAGCACCAAATTACGACTCAATTATTTACTTGTTTTCCTAGAAACTGTTATTTAGATTCTAAGTCTGTACTAATTCAGGGAAAATATCAGTGCATCGCTATAGATAAATCATTGAAACCCTCAGTCAATGAGCAGGTGCCAGAATATGTCAAAAATAAGTTTGAGATTAATATAGGAAACATTTTGCATAAAACAGTAATTTGGCTTCACCTGGCATATTGTATTTAATCCCTCTCACCTTGGTAAGAAGACAAACCATAGGGATGAGGGACATAGAAAAAATTTCATACAAAGACTTTCAAAATCTAGTAAGGGGACAGGTGAGGGGAAGTGCAAACCAATATGTAAAAACTTAGTTTTGCAGATACTGAGGCAGCTGTTCAGACTGTCCTACAATGTAAGAATAGATGTAATGTGACAGATGGCAGTTTATCTTCTAAAGATATTCATCAGTGCATCATTTTTGTATGTACTTTGTTGCCACAAGACATCATCTGTAACATGGTGGTTAGAAAGACTCAAAAAAGCACTAGACAGTCATACAGATAATAAGAATGTTCCCACATTGTAAATACATAGCAGTTCCTAGATACCAGAACTAAAAAAAAAAATTAAAATTTGGTTCATATGCATGTGTGTCTCTTGTCTGGTTGATGATGATGTCTGAAGAGATATGAAAGCTCAGCTTATGGTTGAGAAAGACTTTTTCCTCTTCCTGGCAATTTATTGACTTTGTAGGAAGGTTAGCATCCTCTGAGCATTCTACATGTGTAAATTTTTAAAATAGGTCGGTGGCTTCTGAATTTACTGGGAATGGGATTAGCAGGTAGATCTATTCAGCAGTGTAGTTCATCTTCCCATAGGATGCTGTGCTTGAAAAGAGGAGGGGGGACGCTCAGTACATATTCCATTTTTAGACTTGAACAACCGGGCATTTGTCTAATTTTAGCCATTCCAGCCAGTTTTGTAATCTTTAACTCTGGTTTCTCTTCTTTTCCTTTTCCCTGAAAAGAGGAAGAGACTAGGTTCTCTAGAATTTCTTCAAAATTCTCCATGCCTTCCTCATATCTTTCAAAATCAATTTCTTGGTGGAGTGAATATCTTATTTTTTCTCAAATGAAGTACATTTCTTGTAAGCACAAATTCTATCCAACAGACAACAGCTTCAGCAAAAGGGACTTAAAACTTTGTTGACTGAATCTTGGGTGGATTATTTTTAAATTTTGCTTCATTTTTTGGTCTGGTTATGCAGTCTGGGGAGTATGAGCATAGCCACTTTTCCCTGCCGGCTTCTCATGACCTCTTTTTGCCTCCCTGCTTCAGTCCTGAGGCTCTGAACTAACTTGCCCCACTCACCCTTCAGCTAATCCTTAATATAGAATTTGGAGAATCGCGATACACCTCTGTTTACAATATAGTAGTCCATAATTTACTAGAAATTATACTATAAAATCACTGTGTTGTTTCAGATTAACAAGCATGCCTTCTCGGGAGGCAGAGATACTATTGAAGAGCACAGGAAGTACGGAGGTAACTGTGACGTTGATGTGTCTTTTATGTATCTGACTTTCTTCCTAGAAGATGATGACAGGCTGGAACAACTGAAGCAGGTAAGTAGCCAAGTTCAAGATAATATTATTCATTCCTCACTGTGAGGACAAAGCTGTAACTAAGTCCTCCTATGAACCTTCTCCAGGAACGTGTGGTGTTATTCTTGCATTCTCCATCCCTTACAAGTTTCAATATTAAAACTTCCATATTTGTTGCAATGTTCTCCTTTCTCACAGGTCATTCTGTACTTTCTTTAAATAATGATGATGATGATAATTTCCCTAGTGTTTTCCTAAGGATCTCCAACACCGTAGGACAGTATCTTTTTAAATAAGTCCACCTTAGGATTAGTGTTGTTTTTAATTGTATAATATGCTCTGCCTGTTCCCTGTGTGCAAGGTACTTACGCTCTACAAAACTGCAAAAGCTTCTGTCAAAAGCTTGCTGTTTTTTTGGTTTTTTTCATATCATCACAAGAAATGTAAGGAACTGATTCACTCATCCCAAGCAAAAACTCCTTCATATAAGTTGCCTTTTCCTTAAGCCTATCTGGCAGACTTCTGTCCCTGAGGGTGGTGGTGTGACATTTCACTTCCTTCAATATATGACCATCATCAATACTAGGCAGTATGCGGTCTTTGGAAGGCAGTGTCTGTATTTGATAGTACCTGTGCCACATTGGTTTGTCAGCTTTCCCCTGCTGGGAACAGCTACCACCTCTTCTTCAACCTTCTTCTCCTTCCCACCATGAGCAGGGTTGGATAGCTACTAATCCCCACACACACTGTGAATTACCAACTGTGAATATGACTTCTAGTGTGAGCACAGATTTTGGCTGTCTTTGCTATGAAAAGGCCACTTTAATCACAAACAAATGCAATTAGAGAAAAATATGAGAATTTGTACCTTTTGTTGCAAAACCCGGGGTGACTGTTTATGTGAACTGGGGTTCTGGGGAGAAAAATTTGCGGTTTCCTGCAAATAATTAGAGGATTTCCCAGTTAAATTCTTGTGAACTTAGCTTATTCAGTCCCTGTAACTTGTCACATATGAAATTGCCCAGCTGCCTTAATCTTTTAAGAGGCAGCAAGCAATTTTGGAAGTTACGTTTTTCAGAGTGATACCACATGATCTTCTAAGGCGGGGGCTGATTTTTTTAAGACATCCAAATCTGTATTTGCTAGGGCCAGGCTTTGAAAGAAATGCCCGTCACTGAGTCTTTTTCCATATAGCACCATATTTAGCAATCGACACTTTCTTGACAGGCGTACACAAGTGGGGAATTGCTCACGGGGGAGCTGAAGAAGGTTCTTATTGAAACATTGCAGCCCTTGATAGCAGCTCATCAAGAGAGACGGAAGCAGGTTACAGATGAAATGGTGAAGCAATTCATGACTCCACGGAAGCTAGCTTTTGAATTTTGAAGAAATGCGTATGTAACTTACCACTTGATAAACCAAAACTGAGTAATTGTTGTCTTCTGTTGTATGTCATCACTCCCGAATTATGTACAGCCTGCAATCGGTGCTTTATAAATACTGCTTTTAATGAGTTAATTACAATGAATGTCAGAGTACAGGAAGAGTTTAAAACAGGACTCGTATCTATTTAAAATCAGAATATACAAGACAGAATTGCCCGGTCTTGCAGAAAAGCATGTATGTCAGCGCAACACTGTATTTTATTGTATTTCATGTTGAAAATATAAATAAAACTTCCATTTTGATGATAAAGCCTAACTTGTAAATTGTTTTAGATGTGTTGGTAAGAGGTCATATCTCAAATTAACAACTAGCTCCATTTTTGTCCTGTGTACCTTGGTTTACTAGACTGCGTTTCCTTTTGGGCTACTGGGAACATGCTTCACACAAAAAGATAGGAAATGTTACAAAGTAGATTGCACAGTGCCTCAGGCCTGGGATCAACACAGAACGGAGATCTGTGAGCTGAACACAGGAGAAAGAGTATCAGGCTGGTTTTGCTATCATCTTCCTCTTTGACCTGGGGCAAGTCGCAGTAATCTCACTGCACTTTTGTTTCTGCAGCTATTTAACTGGTCTGACTGCCTCTGGACAGAGGAGGTTATCACAAGGTTATAAAGTTCCTTCATGTTCTCTGGCGGAAGATAGTATAGAAATGCAAATTTTAATATCTAGTTGTAAACTGTTGAATCATGCTGTGAAAATGAAGTCGCTGCTGGACGCAAGGATACTGTCTGTTCTGTTTTACTGCACCAGGCCATTTAAACTAGGGGTACTTATTTTAAGATGTATTCCAGTGAGAAAATATACTTTATTAAAATACCTCATGTACTATTTAATTACCTCCTTTCTTAAAAAGAACTTCAATGTCTCTGCTATGATTTATGAAAGAAAAATTCAAATTATTAGCTAATTTGTTTTAATGTGTACAGTGCTGAATGCAAACTGTTAGATCTGTCTTGTATTTATACAGAATAGAAAGTTGCTAGCCCAGACGTAGTCTTATCTCCCACAAATAAAAATACCTTTGATGATAACACCGGTGGGTATTGATGCGTGGTATTTGCAAATCATTTAAAAATATAAGGAAGGCACTTGAATGAGGTGTGAAAGATTTAAACTTTAACAGGTTTTGTACTGTGGGGCCGAGCAGATGTGTATCAACTGTAGCATTCTTAAAAAAAAAAAAAAATTAAAAAGCACTCTCTTAATTTGACTGTAAAGCTTTGAAGTTAGCTGATTACACTTGGGTTGAGGGAGAAGTTTTGAGGGTGAGACTTCTCACTGACTTCGGTAGACCTTGGATCAGCCTGTTAGGACATGAGGACGTGCTGAGCTGTTGGTGCCGCTGCCTTCCCACCAGCAGCAGTTCTGTAACGCAGCGCGCCCGTCCTCTCCAGCAGTGGCCTTGCCTCTCTGAGCTGGAAATGCCGGTGTGCTGGGTTGTGTATGAAGTGCCCCTGGTAGTTTATGTTTGTGCAAGGAACCGAGGAAAGACTGAAATGCAAGGCAAGTTTAGTCCTATTGCATGTGTTTCAAACTTGTGCTGAAAACAGCGATGCTTAGCTTTTCTCTTTTTCTTTACAGTTTGTGTGAGCTGGCATCACTAATCTCGTGCCATTGACTTTAATGTATTAAAGTAAATGTTTACCAGCGGCTGTCTCTCTATAACGCACAGACGTAGTATCTCAGTGCTAACGAGCGTTTAACAATCAGTAGAAAAGGTTTGGGTTGGGTTTGGTTTTTAAAAAGTGGTGGAGCAATTCCTAAAAAAGAAAAATAGCTTCTTAAATCCAGTAGGAAGTAAACTAGTTCTTGGTTACTGTAGACTTTAATGGTGACCCTCCTGTTCCTACAGTCCACTCTTTGTCATCTTTAAGCTATGTGTAAAAGATAAGACTTAAATTTACTTTTAAAGGGCTTTTCAAACTCATAGTGCAAATTTCTTCTTTAAAATA
The DNA here is from genome assembly GCF_000708025.1 of Charadrius vociferus. Classification (NCBI taxonomy): domain Eukaryota; kingdom Metazoa; phylum Chordata; class Aves; order Charadriiformes; family Charadriidae; genus Charadrius; species Charadrius vociferus. The sequence goes on along the minus strand of NW_009649864.1, from coordinate 2,128,711 downwards.
TTATATGCAGATCTGTCCTGCAAGATTTATTTCATTTATTCAGGAAAGGGAAATAAGCTGTAGGAGAAACAGTAGTGTGTTCTATTCCAAATAAGCATACGGCTTAATTTTATAATTCAGCAATTAAAATCTGTTTTGAAATTTCTAGAAAGGAAAGTGATAGCAAAATTATTTAGTATTTGTTTACTGACCAAGCACCTTACTCAAGTATTCTGTTGGATTCTTACAAACATGCTTCTCAAATGACAGAATTTCTCAGAAGAGTCTTGGCAAATTCCTAAATCTGTGGTAATTACAATTCATGTCCCAGAGGTATTTAAAAGTCAAGGCAAGGCAGTCTTCAAAAGCATGCGTGAAATGTCTAAGAATGTTATCCGGCAATGTTCGTTACATTTTCCTCAATTTGTTCATATTTTGTTCATCTCATTGTAATAAAAATGTAGATAAAAGTATGTGTCAAACTTCTTCGATTCTACTTTATTATTATTATTTTTAAAGGCTTAATTGACACTTACTTATTTTTGACCTCTCTTCCTTCTCTTTTAGGTGTTAATTTAGTCATCTGGTGGAGCTGGTGCTTGTTTTGATGTGCAGTGCCTTTCAAGTAGTGAATTAGGGTGCCTTATAACCCCTTCTATCCAGTCCTACCAGGTGGACTTCAGATTGCTCCCGGAGCAAGCTTACAAGGGTCAGTTTTCCAAAGATTCACTGGCCACCAGCAAGACTGGATGGTGCGTTTCCCTGTGCACAGCCGCCAGCTCAGAAGTAGGGGAAGGTCAGTGATGTGACCCGTTTACAATGACGCGTCAGTAGGTTTGGCGTGAAGACTGGTACTTAAGTGGCAATATCATACTCCACAATTGCTGTTGTCTGAAAAGCACAGATCCTGAATGCCCTCACGTAGCTCTTCCACAGTCATCAATGGTGTCCTGGAACCTACTTGGGTATTCATAAACATTGTCAGGGAAAATGGGAATCCTCAGCAACATGAAAAGATGAAGTAGAATGTGCCTTCTGAAGAAAATTTTGGGTTTTCTTCAAGGCCATCAACTTTGTTACTGAAAGAAATCATCTAGATCAGCACAGCAAATGTGGTGTCTTCGTCCTGTTAGCTGGACTTCAGTGAGCTAATTTATCAGAATAAGTAGTTCTGGGATTATCAGAGTAACTGAAGGTCAAGGTAATACAAAGAAATCAGAAATTAAAGCAATCAAGTTCTGAAATCCAGAAGCCAAACACCCAGCTTGGTGTTCATGTAGTGAAGTACATAATATGTACACTGTGTCGTGTCATTAACCAAAAATCGGTTCATATTTATGTGTCTGTGTCTGCAGTACTTACACAGTCAGTTGCTGTACCTGTTGGTAGTTTGTACCGGCGTGAATTAGCTAGGACTTCTTGCTCGAAGGCAGGTTTTCACCCATACACTCTATATATTTTTTTCCAGCAAAGGCTTGTGAACAGGATGGATTGCAACTCAGTCGCCTTCCCGAAAGAAGCTGCCTGGAGATACTACCTCTGGTGTAAGATTTGTTCTTCAGGCCCCACAAGAACCTGTTTTTTTATGGTGCTGAATTTAGTAAGCCTGAATACAGCCTTACAGTTCTCAGCCCCTCACACTGGCTTCTGCAGCTGTCCCCACTCATTTTTACAATTCGTCTGTAATTCCTTTTTCTTGAAACCAGCTGTATTTCAGTGACACCCATGGGAGGAGACATTTTTAGTCAGCTGAGTGCATGAGCCTGTTAGGAAAGCTGAGCTACTTTCTTTTCAAACCTTGGGCTGACCATGGATGGTATCAAGACTGCCTGACAACAAATGGTTGTTTAGTCCAATTTGCAGGCATTTTTTTACTGTCTCTATTCAGAGGCTGTAATGCCTTAGAAGAAGGTCGGCTGAGAATAATACAGCATGAAGGAGTTTCATTCCAGGAAACATCCAGGCAGAGCTGGGATAAATCACTACCCAGGTGGGACAGCGCTCAGTCAAATGCATCCCTCGTAGAAAGAGGTGAGGATAGTAGACTCTTAAGAGCCATTTTGAGAGGAATTCCAAATCTTGAGGACTTAATTAAATCATCGGTTGTAAGGACTTTCTGACTAAAGGAAGTTTGGTGCTGATGCCCCAAGATGTCACTAGTGGGTGGTAGGTTGCTGGGGCCATAAGAGCTTCCGGTTCAGTGTTGGGTCTTTCATTTCATCCCCCTTCAAGGTGACATACTCTGCACCTGCCTGCTCTCGGATCAGCTGCAAGGCTGGGTAGACTCTTGAGAGAAGAATTATGATGATTATTTGGTAGCACGGCTGTGAACATGTTTAAAAAGCCAGTTGAAGGCTTAGATTTCAGGGGGACAGTTCTGGAGCTTTTTACTGGTCTCTGTCCGGAGTGGAAGAGGTCCCCTTTATTCTTTTCTAGTAGCACCTGAAATTTTTAAACTTATCATTCTGCTACAAGACCCTTTTTTATATGTCCAGCGTAGCCGACAAGTCCCATCTGCTGCAAAGTTACTGTCAGTGTGGTCACGTCCATGCTATCGACTGGTGAAAGTGGCTGCGGACCAGAAGGGCATCAGCCCTCAA
>NW_009649864.1:2059673-2125905 GCF_000708025.1 Charadrius vociferus | reverse complement strand
CAATGGGAGAACTCCTTTAAAAATATGGTCTTCCTCTTTCCCTCCAATAAAGGCACTTTCAGCAGAATCTGACAGGGGCTGGATCCAGTCCGCTCCAGCTGTTATCATCCAGGGATTACAAGACAGACAGAAAACGTTTATGCTGCATACGAGGCAGGATGAGCAAATTAAAGGATTTCTGGTTTTAGGGGTTTTCCTTCTGAAGCAATAGTGTGGTGGTGTGGTTTTTGTTTTTTTTCAACTCACATGTTGATGAAACTTCATACCTTTGTGAAAAAGAAATAATTGCTAGGAAAGCCAGAACGTCTTTCAAAAAAAAAAAAATCTGGCTGCTCCTAACAGCATAGTTTAAAGGCAGAAGAGTACACGCTTTTTAAAAGTTGTGAATCTTAATTATACTCTACAATGTCGCAGTTCTCCTTTAACTCGCCTAACCCCGCTCGTACACAGCAAAGAGGTTTTGCATCTATTCTTACCCTCCTTCCAGGAGGAGAACAGATTGCCCCCGAAGCTGTGCCAGGCTCCGGAGAGCTGCGGCGCCCGTCGGCGGATGCTGTAGGGCTCAGGGTTTGCACAGGGGGAAAATCAGATGGCTTATGGGAACCCGTGCCTGGTTTCACTTTCAATGAGGCCATTAGGGCGATTACGTAAACGGACCGTGTCTGCCACTCATTAAATAACAACAGGGAAAAAGCAAGGAGATCTGTATTTCAGCTGCTGCCAAAGGGATGTAATTGCAGAGTACCTGGGCAAAATTACAGCTGGGAAGGAAAAGTTGCAGCCTGAAGCACAAATGTGTAAGTTAGTGTACGCAAAACAGGCATTGCATGTAAAGGGCACACGCTGGGTGGTGTTAAATCGTACACAACTTTCCCCCAGATCTTGCCTTGGTTGTGACGATCGTTTTCTGTGCCAGTAGAATCCAAAATTAACCCTTTACTGAAATCTCTGCTCAGATTAAGCAGCTTTTTAGAACATAAATATTTGCAAATGTTTCAAGGGCCTAAGCAGCGGCTACAGTCTAAATACCCTAACAAGATAAAAGGGAGGTTGTTTACGAGTCCGAGACTCCCTGATGAGTTTGTAATCCTATAAGAATAAAACAAAGCCGTCAGTCATCCAGCTTTGTGCTGAAATGTCCATGCTTCCCGGCCGGCCATCAAAGGACACGGTGTTCAGCAGTTGGTTGTGGATGTTGTGTCACAAAAAAAAACCAAAACAAACTAAACAAAATACACCTCTGAACTGAGTGGCACGAGCTATTTTTTGTTTATATAATGATCTGTAAATCTCAGGACAGCTTCATAGGTTACAAACACCACCATGTTCACAGGAAAGGCACGAAGGCAGTTTAAACCCAGTCCTTTGAAAAGCACTTTTGCACCCTCCTTCCGCACGCTTTCCCGAGCACAGTGGACGAGGCCTTTGTACTTGTGCTGGTCCGATTCATCTGTTTGCATCCGGGACTTGATGACATCCATGGGAGTCGCTAATCCCCAGGCCAGGACTCCAGCGAAACCACCAGAAAGCAGCACCACGAGGAAACCTGCGGGAGCGAAGGGAGGAGCGGTTAACGGGAGCCTTGCGCCGATAATTTGTGAGCTGACTTGGTTAACGTTCATGTTTTTCAGCAGTTATTTTGTCCATCTCTTGCAGTTGTGAGTTTTCAGCGATCTCACACAAATTTCACAGCATACTCATCTTTGCATCCATCATACCGGCTCGTGCAGGGGCAGCAGCTATTTTAACATCGCACCATGATGTGATGCAGCCTGAGAGCACCCACACCCGCTTCAGCTGGGTCTGCTTGTTTTTATAACTCTCAGGAAGATGCTCTTTGCTGAATGTCACCCGTTTGATCTTTTCTCGAAGCGGATAGCTGTTTTTTGGAGCAAAACCGCAACCAGGAAACTTGAGTGTCTTTACGTTCTGCACCTGGCCTTTATTTTCAAGCTCTGGACTGATCCTGATGGCTCCTGGGAGGTTCGTCCATGTTTCATTTTCTAGTTACACATCCTGATTCTGCACCCAGAGGATTTCACACCCGCATTCCAGGCACCGTAATCCCCCGTCCCGCAGGGAGAGGAGTGGCTGCTGCGGGGCAGGGGGGTGCGGGCGAAGCCCTCGCTCGCAGGCTGCTGCCACCCGCACCGGGAGGGCACAGATGGCCCCGGGACGCTGGGAAGCAAACACACAGCGACCCTGCGTGAGGACCGGATCTGGGTGAGGCTTTATAGGTACCGGGTGATGTTTGCCGAGACCTGGATGTCCCTCTCAGCGTGGCGCTAAATAAGCCGCTTTTGCGGGTAATGCCAGATGCTCTCTGATTCCTACCTGGTTTATTTTTCCCAGCTGGTGTGAGCCAGTCGCACAGAGCAGAGTAGGTAAGAAAATATATTGCAGAAGAAGCGCAATCCCTGCAGAGTAATGCAGAGCAGCCCTTGTAGAGACCCCCAAGACCTTCCTCCTTGGCGATCACCTTCAGACAGTGCAGAGACCCCCGGTACTTTGGCTTGGAAAGAGGCTGGGGAGATGTGATGGAAGGATGCGGGTTCCTCTGAGTCTGCATGCGAACTTTAGCCACTTCACTAGGGGTCATCAACACAACCTGTAACACCAGAGGATGGTATTTTAACCCTTCACACTTAACCAGTGTTTTGATCAGGCAGATCCTGATCAAATCCCTCGTCTCCCACCTTTTCAGGCAATAATATTGCCTGAAGCAGGCAAGTTCCAGCCCCCTCCACTCTGCCTGTGCTAAATCCCACCCAGCAGCAGCAGCAGGACGCGTGTGGGAGCCGCACTGTGCAGAGCAGAAGGCAGAAATCAACACAGGATATTAAACAACTGTAACAACTTATTAAACCTGATGGGCATGGAAAGGGGATGTCCTCAGCTATAGCAGCCATCAAGGCTCTTGTAGGTATCTGTGTTTGGAACCAAGGCCATAAAGACTTTTTAAAAAATTAACCTGCGTTAAGTAGAGTCGCTGCCTGCTAGGAAACATCTAGAAACCCGACCATCTGGACTGCTCTGTAAGAGGATTGCCTGTGACCGAGCACGCGTTTCCGCCCAGCACGTCATCGGGGCGCCGGGGTGAGCTCTGCCCCGTTGGCAGCGCCCACGGGCGCTCACAGAAATCCACCTGCTTCGGGGAAACGGCTCTCGGGTTCAGCCTCGCTCACCTCCCTGTCCTGGGGTCACACGCGTTTGCCAGGGAGCATCACTTCTCAGTGGTGCCCCGGTGAGTTTTGGGTCCTGACTATTTTGAGTTACGTCTCTCTCACATAAACACACCATCAGAGCTGCTCAAAGTTTACTGCCCAGGTTGTTTTACTTCCTTTTTCTGCATTTCCTTCCAAGGTCCATGTCGTTCTTAACAGTGTGTTCTTAAGTGTTTTGGTGCTCTAAACCAGGATGGAGCCAACCAGTGAAGGGGTGGCATGGGCAGAGCGTGACACCCCCCCTGTGAAAACAAACCCACTGGACTTGTTGCAGGCTCCCCCGCCAGAAAACATTCACTGCATTTCCAACCTTCTGTGTTTATGAACAAGATCTCTTGTTGTCCTTTCCCTTTCGGCTGTTTACCTACCCGGGCAGCACCGGCAGCACCTCCGGCAAGAGAAACATCCAGCTTGGAGGGCTTCGCCTCTGCGGCCCCGTATCGCAGCTTGCAGATGGTACAAAGGAAGTTCTTGTACGCGCCAAAGGAAACAGAAGAAATCACCGATACTGAGAGGACCGATGCAGACACACCTTTGTAAAATCCCCAAATCTAGTTGGGAAGAGAAAGAACAGAAAGCTTTTAAGAGGGAACGGCGTGGGAAAGCATCTGTCCAAAAACACTGGCTCTACATGGCTGAGCCAAAACTTACAGCTCATCGGCAAAGCTAAATTTCATCCTGACCCTTCTCACAACACACGGTTGCATGTAAGTGCTGCCCGTCCTCCCCAGGCTGACAGAGTCAGCTCTGCTTCTCTGAAACAAGTGGTCCATAGCTGGTATCAGCAATTCTGATGAGCGGTACCTACTTTTTCTGTCCTGTATGTTTCCTGAATGCAGTGCCAAATCCCGTTGTAATGCCTCTCGGTCTGAATTCTCACCTAGGAATACAGGGACAACTTTGAAATGCAGATATCAGGTTAAAAAATAAAAATAAAAAATCCACAAGTGCCATAGCAGCAAACCAGATAATTATTTATAAAATAGCATTGCCAAAAATTTACTCTTTTTTTTTTTAAAAAAAAAAAAAAGAGAAAAACAACACAACCAAATAAAGTGAAATATGTTGATGTAACAGAGATGACGCATTATCATGGGACTGGTTTTCTAAAAAGGAGGGGGAAAGCAAAAGGGCCTGTTTGTTTTCAGTCTGTAGTCAAGAAATAAAGCTCCAACAGGTACCTTCACTGTGTCCAACGGGTAACCCACTGCTGTGCTCAGACCACCTGAAACAGAGAGCGTATTGGAGATGGTTAACAGCACATGTCACGACAGACCGTTTTCCCCCATCGCGGGAAGGCGTTAGGGGAAGGGCAGAAAAATGCAGCTTCAGAGCCCTGCCGTGCTTGGCACCAGACCTCTCCCGAGCTCCAGGGATGTCATTTGAGCCAAGAATGACAGAGCAAAATGCGCAGATTTCTCTGCCTGACCAAGGCATGCTCAGCCGAGGAATTCGAGCGCCACAGGATACTTATGAGGAGGAATAACTCCACAGTACAAGCGAGACTGGGGGAGACACAGAAAGCACTGCTGCAGGAAGGTTGAAGGGATGACCTGTACAATATTGGACTGTTTCTGTTCCCCCTCTCAGGTTAAGCAGTAACACATCTTTGGACTATAACCCGGCACCCCTGCATGAGGTGCAAAGCGTCCCCACTCACATGAGGGGTCTCTGGAGCCATTTTTGGTTCTCCATGCTTGACTTGGAAACACTAAGAAATAAAAGCAGCGGTCACAAGATATCTATAAGAGGGCTGGTCCTCAGGCATTACAGGTTCTCAGCAATCTGTCTTCCTTCTGGAAGGCAAGAGAGGTACTGCTGCTCCCTCCTGCTCACCAGGGACTGCAGAAAAGGAGCCTTAGGGGAGACCTTATCGCTCTCCACAACTACCTGAAAGGAGGTTGCAGCGAGGAGGGGGTCAGTCTCTTCTCCCAAGTAACAAGCGATAGGACAAGAGGAAACAGTCTCAAGTTGTGCCAGGGGAGGTTTAGATTGGATACTAGGGAAAAATTCTTCACAGAACGCGTTATCAAGCATTGGAAGAGGCTGCCCAGGGAAGCAGTGGAATTGCCATCTCTGGACGTATTTAAAAGACGGGTAGATGTGGTGCTGAGGAACATGGCTTAGTGGTGGGTTTGGCAGTGTCAGGTTAATGGTTGGACTTGATGATTTTAAAATTCCCTTCCAACCTAGATAATTCCGTGATTCTATGTCCTGGCTGCACCTTACAAAGCACATCTAAAGCCCTGACGGAGGAGTTCATGGGGCATTAGAGTCCACAGCACCAAGCTGGACTAAGCCTCTGAAGCACATCTCCTATGTGCACCAAACACGGCTGCAAAAGCCGAGCAAGGAGCAAAAACCAGGGTTGCCTGCAGCCCCGGCAGGATGGTGTGAGGCCGGGGCGCCGCACAACCAACGGTGCTGCTCTGTGGTGAGACTCCCGGCCCCCCGCCACCGGGGGCTCCACAGGATGAAGGGGCAGCGTGGGATTAGCACCGGGCGTGCACAACGCCAGCGCGCTCCGCAGTATGACCCGCACGCCAGCAGACTGCGACACTCCGACTGCGGCATCAATGGCACGTCCAGTGTGCTTGGAGGGGTTGTCAATCCTCTACCGACACCCAGGCTCATTGCGAGATCTTAAAGCAGCCACTGGAGTTGGAAACATATTAATCCTGTGAGACAAAGTGACTGCCTTAATGGCAGACAAGGAGAGCAAAAAAGCTCCAACATGGACTTCTCTTGGTCACAGCCACCCACCGTCCCTGCCCTTACCTCACGGTGTTTCTCAGCTCTGATCTAAATGCATCTGCTGGCAGATACACCAGATGATGAAGGGGCTGACCAGCTAACTTCCTCCCAGTACATCAGCTGCCAAGTCATCTGAGAGGAAATTGGGCTGGAGGGAGAACGGAGCTGTATCCGTGTGAGTTATTTAGGCAGAGATCAAGTACATACAAGAGCTGGATAAGCCCTTCAGGAACCAGGCAGCCACAGATAACAGTGTGTGTCTGATGGCTCACGAGTTCAAAACTGCCTCTCAACTGCCACTTCTTTAAAAAAAAAAAAGAAGAAAAAGGTACTTAAAAATTTATTAATCACAGTGAGCATTTCACTAGGCATGTTCATCTGTGGTTACGTGGCTGCTTGGGAGCTCTGGAAAGCTCTACTACATTTTGGAAAAAAGCAGCAGCTGCTGGTGTGAGTCACCAGGAGACAATCCCAAGGTGCATTCCTTAGAAGAAAACAAGCAACAGCATCTTGCTTGCATAAAAATGAGGGTTTTTTCTGCAAAAATCTCTATCAAATCTGCCACCAGATGAATAGCAATGAAGGCGAAAAATGGGCCAAGAAGCCACCTTCTGTATTTCAAAACTAAAAAGAGATCAGGCTGGAAGAGAGACAGCTATGGGGGAACACACAGACAGAGCAATACGGCTCAAAGGAGCAATGCCTCTGGTCCGAGCAGAGTGGCAATGCAAAAAGTCACCCGGGGCCACCTGTACTGTCCCAGATTCCCAGCCACCAGCCAGAGGCAGACGGCAAACACTGACCCCGCCAGCCAGGGAAGAGTAGCACATAAGTCAATGTCAGCATGACTGTGCTGACCTCAGAGGTGCGGTCCCCTGGCCCAAGAACTTGTCCCAGACGGGAGGATTTGGCATCGTACCGCTTTCAGGCTTCATGAGCCTCAGAGGCGGTGCGTGCGGGCTGAGCAGACACTGGTGGTTTAGGGGCACACGTGCCTTGCACAGCTAAGCCCTGGCTTGGTCCACCAGCTCAGGAAGGTAGGAGCCCTGTCTCATGCACATCAGGTACCAAGGCTGATTCGGGTCAGTGTTTGACAAGAGGTGCCTCCCTTCCAGAGAAATTGCCCTGTTCACACATGAAGATGCAGAGACAGAAGCAACATACACAAAATAAAGCAGGTTTGCCCCAAAACATCCTATTTCCCATTGCTTCTGAGTCCTAAGGGCTCCTGCGCACCTTGGGTCCAGCAAGGACCAAATGCCTCCGCTTGGGAGGAGACCATAAGCATAAATTTTTCACTGCTCCCACCCCAAACCTCCAAACAGCCACAGCCTGCCGTGAACTGCGCTCTTTCAGAGCCAAAGCACTCAAGGCAGTTAAGTTGTCAGAGCTGAGGAGCTCAGCCAAGTCCATCAAAGGCTGAGGAAGAAGTGCTCTGCACAATGTCACGCAATATAAATAGCCTGGGACAAAGATAGCACGACCCACACATGCCCTGTTTGCACAGCAGACTCAAACAAGACCAGCAATGGATAGCATGCATACAGGAGAGGGATCCTGTGGGACGCCCGCTGAGTAACACCGCACCAGCTGTGGTGAAAATCAATGGTAAAACCAGGTGAATGATCTTCATTGGGTCGTAGTCAGCCATTTTTCATGCCTACTTTTACCTGAGATGTCCTCAGGTGTTGCGCAGAGGTTATGGCATCCCCTGCCCGCACACACACACAGAGCGCAGGGCCAAAACTGGATTACTCGCAGTCTCTTCACGAGTCAGGTGACTCCGACCAGGCGACTCGAATGAGGAGGGATCCTGGCAGGGTGACCACTGCAACGGTAATTAGCACAGAGCAAGCGGCAGCCATACGGAGCCCACCAGGCTGCAACAGTCCCAAGCTGGTGGCAAACCCCTGGCTGAGAGACCCAGGGAGAGGCAGGGATCATGGTCCATGCACTGGATGGGCAGACAGAAACTTCCAAAGACCTTTATTTTGTGAAGAGCTGGGAACATAAGAAGTGCCCCATATCCTAAACAAGCTGAACTCCATCCAGTAACGTGACCCTGGCAGTGGCCAGCAGGAGCTGCTTTAGCCATAAGGACAAGAAGACAGCATGTTCCTGCCGTAAGTGGACTATTTTATCTAACCTTGGACTGCATGTGACTGGTGTGTAACCTTGCAGTAAGATGTGGAGAGGCCTGGGCATGCTGCAGACCCTGCTGCTCTACCACCACTGGGTGAACCTCAGCTTCTCCTTCCCAAATCTTTACAACCGGCATAAGAGTCAAGTAGTTCCAGAGTTGTCAACAGCCCTCATCATCAATACCCATCCTCTGCTGTGGCCCAGGCTGCTGCCGTAGCAGGGCTAGAAAACATACATGGGGTCACAGGAAAATTCAAGTTGGAAGGAACCTCAGGAGGTCTCTACTACAACCTCCTGCTCAGCTTTATTGGCCTGGATGGACATCCTTGTAGATGAGCTGCTTTCAAGGACATCCTGCCCCATTTGGTGGTTATTGAAAGTTTCCATGTCATTAAGCATGTTCCTCTCACATATGTTCCATCTGGAGTCGCAGCAGGCCACTGTTTCCTGGGCAGAAGATGCTGAGCTTGTCCTGTGGCCACAGAAGCAATAGCTCAGACGAGATGCACAATACTTGTGCGGGTGCCTGAGCCAGGCTGGATCATTACATGGGATTCAAGAGGGCAGCATCTCTGCTGGTTTTCAGAGGTGCTTAGGCCATGCTTTCTCCAAAACACTCCAAAAACAGATCAAGGTCACAAGAATGCAATTTACTAAACAGAAATTCTGTTATTATCTGTGTCTCCTCTTGAGTTGTCTGATGCACTTCGGCTGGGTTTGTAGCCTCCTTGGGAACATGAAGACTGCTTCAGCTCTAACAAACACAAGCCATGAAACAAGCTCAGCACCAAAACCATCCCAGTTCTCACAGGAAAGCTGTCCCATGTCAGGGTAGGGACCGCAGCCCTGAAGCCCTGCCCCGGCACCCTGCACATGTCTATGTGGAAGCTCCCCGCAGGGAACAGCATGCCAGAAAACATCTCTGTCTGCCAGGGAAAAGTGCGTTACCCCTCTTAGAAAAACCCCAAGCTGCACACAGATGTCAGAATGGAAAAATCTTGCTCCCTGACACCCCGGAGTCAGTGAGGTATGTTAAAACAACCAAAGACATTTCTGATCCCAACCGGAGCTCCCCAGCCTGCATCCTCCCAGGCTGAGCCCGTTCCCAGGGCACCCACGGGAGATGCTCACTGCGCATGATGCTGGTGCCCAGACAGGCCGACTTCGCACAAATCATGGCCTCACACAGGAGTGGGGGCAGAATGCTGAGGTGAATGGCCGCTCTGAAACTGTGCTTTCAACTGTCCACATTCCCTTGTGCAAGAAGTTTATCCTTAAAGTGGCTCAACTACAACTGCGCCAACAAAAGCAAAGGAGTCCAAGCAGCAAACGCAATGGTCACTGTCCTGCTGAGCTGAGCCCAGTCATTAACGGGATGTCTCAGAGGAGGTTCGGTGAATCCTTCCAGGGATGGACATCCCGTGGCCAGCCTCAGCACAGGGCTACCATCTCCGCCGAGTGCTTTAAAGTCAGCAATGAGAGAGGAGGAGAAAGGCAAGCTGTCATGGAGGGGTTGGTTATAACCCTCTCTCCCATGAAAGGTCCTTCCCAAGCAGGGTCTCCCAGCACCGACACCCCGAGCAACAGGCACCTCCAGGGCTGGATGCTGATGAAACACCAAACCTTGCCCCTCTTGCACATTTTGGGTGATGAGCAATAAGGGGCTGCAGAATAAAACTCATCATGGTCCTTCCCAGGGACTGAGCATCTGCACCAGGACCACAGGCTGCTCCTGGTGAGGGAACCTGCCAAATTTCAGCAGATCTCAAAGTGAGATCTGGCACACAGGCTTGGGTTGGGCATCTCAGCCATCTGGCAGGTTCAGGTTTACCTGGCCTTTCTGGCAGCAGCGACGTCACGGCTCTTGTCTTGGTATTTGATACTCCACTAAATCTGACAAGATTTCAGAAAAGAAATGAAACCGATGGCTACAATTTGTTGCTTAAAACAAAGCTGGGTTTGAGCAGTACACGCTCTAAAAATGTCTAGAACGAAATCACGCTTTTCCCCCTCTGCTTTTTTTTATATCTGGCTAACCTACTTTCTCCCAGATCAAAGCCTGCTGCGTAGCACGCCTGCGCTGAAACTGCCATCACGACTGCAAATACATCTTAACCTCAGATAATGCGAAGGGCATTCATTCAGACCTTCTCCACCACAAAAAGCCGTGCCTCCACCCCTCTCATCCCACAAACCGCATCCCCAACACCACAGAGCCACCACCCCGACAGCCTGCCAGGACCCCCAGGCACCAGACACGTGAGGCTTTGCCGTCTGAGCATCACTCGCCAGTTTGTATCCACACACAACGTATTCCGCTTTGTCTCTTCCTATCAGAGTTTTGCCCTGTCCGGCTGCAATTAGGAGAGAGGAGATGGCAGGGCAATGACCTCAGCTGACCAAATTGCCACGCTGCCTCTCCAGTGCCTCCGTGAGCCGGCTCTGATGACATTGTCCGCTTAATAAAGAACGCACTTTTAACGAGCAGCCCCCATCGAAAGACTCTCAGCCGTACCGTTGAGAACTGCCCGCTGGCTAAACGAGAAAGAAACACAGAGATCCATTTTCATCAACAACCACTACTTTACGTATTTACCTCCAATGGCCCCGGCAATGAAATCCATCCAGACCGAGCCTGCTGCCTTAATTACCCTGATTAAGCGTTAGGGAGGTAGAAGAAGGGAGGATACCGGTTCCGTCTTTCCAGAGCCCCGCAGGTCCTTCGGAGACAGTGTGATTTGCAGTATGAAACACCTTCCTACTGTCTTCTCTTGCCTCTGGGGATTGTGAGCCTTGTGGATACTTGTTGAATTTGTACACTGGAGGCAGAGACGGGCAGCCTGGAGCTGTTCCAGGAACACAGTGAATAAGTAATCCCGTGAAGCCCTGCAATGCTGCGCCAGAGCCGCTGTTCCCAGTGCCCCTCTGCTCGGAAAATCACAAGGGGTGGCGCCTTGCAGGGTAATGCTGGCTGTGACGGGGCCATTCCCAGTTGTACCCGTTAACCCCAGAAGACAGCCTTGCACACTGGTTTGCCAGAGGTCACCCTTGCCCCGCGCTATGGCGAAGTGGCACAGGTAGCTCTGTATGAGGCACCTCCTCCCCCCATCCCAGCCCACCCTTCCTCCTTCTGATGGAGCAGACCCACTTCCCATCAAGGAAAATTCCTTGTGCCCTTCCCAAGGAATTTTCCTTGGCTTTCCTAACCCACACAGCTGACCCTAAACCTCTACCCAGATCCCCATGGATTATTATCTGCTCATTGTGTGCAGCCCAGAAATAAATCCAATCACATACAAAGCATTTGCTTCCCTTTCAGACCACGGGGTAGTTTTCCCAGCCCCTGGAGGACCTCTGCTTCTTCACTTCTTGCTCAGCATCCCAACCCCTTTTCCAGTGTCAGCTCCTTGCTGAGTTCAGTGATGGGGCAGGAATCAGCACTGCCCATATTCCAGTGTTTTGCCCCACAGGGCATATGGGAGATGGATTTTGCCGGGAGACTGGTCCAGCACCCAATTTTTTCTTCCTACTCAACACCTAGCACAGCGCGGTGATCTCAGTCGGGGAAAGAGAAAAGCACGGAGAGAGACTTGCTGGTCAAGGAGAACCGAGAGCTCAAGAGAATGCCATATTGCCTATTTTTGCACAACAGCTCCATACCAGAGGGCTGCCACATCTACGCAAGAGAAGTTAAATTTTGCCTGGAGTGAACCTGGAAACCAAAGTCCTGATACAGCGAAGGGCTTGCCAAGTCGTGACCTGAATTGTACTCCTCTTGAAGAGGTTTCCCCGGGTCAGAGCCAAGGCATGTTGGCAGCAAAGGGAAAAGAAAATTTCATGTCTGCTGCCCCCCGCCAGAGGAGCTGAGGACCTTGGTCCCCAGTGCTGTCTCCCGCACATTTCAGAAGAACTTATTTCTCACTGAAATTCATATTTTCCATGGGCTGATGAATCAGCGACATACAGCACGCGTCAGTGTGAGGGCTCAGAGTTGCTGGGAACTGAAAGTGAAAGGATTTTTAGCAACTTGCTTCCTATAATTTCTTACACGTCCTTCCCCGAACACTTTCTGCGCTGGAGAGAACAGTTTATTCCAGTGTAACATCATGCAAGGACAGCAAAAACTTAAAACCAGAAGTAAAATATTACCCAGAGAGATTGCAATGCAGCCTCTAAAACCCACTGGGTTATTCAGTAGCCCTTCCGTGTTACACCTGGTGACCATACAGGATTATTAACGGTTCATCAACAGCCTGTACGTGCCAAGTGCGGGGAAAGGTGCTGTTCCCACTTCTCCCACCAGCTGTTCCCGGCTGCTGTCCTTGTGGGCCCCCTCCAGCAGCGGGACCGGGTGTGGGATGTGCCGCGTCAGTGACACACGGGGACAAGGACGCAGTCCCCTGTGGAGGGGCAGCCCGGGAGCCTACGGCCTCCTGGTTCCTGCTCGGATGGGGCAACCTGTCGAGCCCGCGCTGCAGCAGTCACCGCCACCTTCAGGGCCGTCATTTAGGCACCACTGTTTAATATAGCTTTTCTGGGAGCTGCTTCCAGGCAAAGTGAAGAAATTCATTATATTCCCAATATGAAAGTGTCATCGTGTTCCCTTCCATCAGGTGGCCGGGGCTGTCATGTGGCGGGGATTTTTCTACGTGTTGCAGTGACTAAGAAAAATTTCTGCCTTCTTTAGCTGAGCTGAACAGCTCAAAGGGAATCTTCCTCATGAAACTTTCTGAGATTGTAAAGAAAAAAAACAACCACCAACCTAAAAATCTTCCTTTTGCAACAAAAAATTAACCCTTTTTTATTATTTTAACCTTCATTCACACCAGGGCTTCAATCAAAATGTTAGTTTGTTTTATATAGCACAAAGCTGACTCCGGATCCAAGCATTCTGATAACCTTCTGATAATGGTTTCGGTCACTTCGATGAGGTACACCAGGATAAGTCACATTTTCCACTTGACTGGAATTGCTCTGCAAAGAGTCCGTTCAGAAGGCAGCCATCTGAAAGAAGAATATTTTGGGGCTGGAAGCATTTCACCTCGTCCCATGAAGATGTTGCTGGGGGCAGCCGGCTCCAGAGGAATGCACGCACACAGCTGCTGCGGGGACATTTGCCTCGGCGGGGGTTTAGCAGGGTAGCACGAGCCCCCAGCAAACACAGTTGCCGCTACTGTAGTCTCCAGTCCTTTGCTCCCAGTGTCTGGCCAGGACTGAGAGGCCAAGAGCATCCACCGCCACGCTCGTCAGCTGTGTGTGACCCGCTCAGCCCGGCCACCATGAGACGGCGACGAGGGCAGAGCCTTCTAGAGGAGAAGCCCCGCACAAGGGTTGAAGTGTTTGCACACCAGCAAGTACAGAGGAAGGTGTAATTCAGCGTGAAGGATACCTTGTCTGAGAAATCAAACCCGTGTTACTGCGTTTGCTGTTACTTGCTGGCACGGCCCGAGCGGTACAGACCAACTCCCCGCTAAAAAGAGCGATCCTCAAGGCAGTGATTCAGCCTCCCTTACCACAAATCATCCTAGAGACGTAGAGTCCCTGAGGCCTCACTGTCCTTCACACCTTGATGAAGGAGCTTCCCCCTTCATCGCCTCTTCCCCAGGTTTTGGAGATACCCCAGCTCTCAGACACCAGCCACTTTAGAAACACTCCCCAGCATCCAGCTGCCCGGTGCCACAGGTCAACAGATACACCCCAAAAAATCCAGCCCAAAGAAATCTTGAATTATCAGCAAGAACTTCAAGATCAAATACGAGTCGTTCCTGTCACCCGTTGACACAATGTCTGAGGACTGACACAGGTCACTGCTAGTCCAGCTTGCGAAGAAATGCCACGGTCCACGTCTATGCAGGGATGAGCGAAAGTGCCTGGTCTCAACCCAGGGGGTCTTCTCAAAGCATGCCCGAGCAAATGGCACACGAAACGCATGCTTTGAGCCTCCACAAGGGATAGGACTCCCCCAGAAATAACTCACAAGTACTTTCCTTCAGTTGCAAACGGTTTAAGAGCGATTTGTTCAAAATGGGTGAATTTCACCGGGGACTGTGAGAAAGCAGAGCGTGGAAGGTGCTGTCAGACGAAAAGAGAGACCTGACGATATGAAGCAATCTGCAGGAAATTATGAAGCTAAGTGATAGACAAGCGAGGAAGGCCTTAATTCTGCACAGGGTGTGATGGATTGCTTCACGGGAGGAGACATCTGTCTGCCCACCCAGGCAGAGAGAACTGCTCCACAGATAAAGCAGCAGTGGAGGACTCGTACAAGTCTATGGAGCAAAGGGGAAGGTGGAGAGGGAGACGGTAGGTAATCAATGTTAAGTAACATCTTTTAGGTGAGACAAAAAGGCAGGGGCACCCCTTTACGCCTCTCCTTCCACAGATGACTCGCAGGACATGACCAACTCCACCCATCCTGCAAAGCCCGTCCTCTTTCGCCTCTGCAACCACCTGCGAGCTCATTGAGCCAGATTTGCTGAGAAAATGTTCCTGCCTCGTTTCCCGCCGTGGCGCGCTGCGTTGGCTACTCCCCTCGCACGATGCGATGTTGCGCTCAATATGCATATCCATTATTTCCTGTCCAATTCATGTTAGAAAAATCCTTGAGTGAAGAGGCTGTTCAAACAGCGTTACCCCGCTACGTCACCGGGCTGTTTGCACATTGCAGAACGGCAAAGCGTGACAGCGGCAAGCCTGAGCTGGCAGAGCCCGGCGCTTGGCTCGTGCGGCGGTGGGTGGAAAGGGGGGTGGAACCTCCTGGCTCCGGCTGTGTTACGGATTTTCGAATCAAAAAGTGTCTCATTGTCCTTTACCTCAGTTACTAAGGAAAAAAAAAAAAAAAAAAAGGCAAAAAACCCCAAACCCAATCATTTCAAGGACTCGAACATTCGCAGCAGGAGTTTCACAGCAAAACAAACAAAACGGGTAAGGAAACCACTCTGAGCATTGGCAACTGCATTGCTTTTAGCCAGGTAGAAGTGATCAGTGATTTCACCTCCGGAAAGTTGATATAAAGTTGTAATGTTTCTACATGCACTTCCAAGACAAAGGAAAATAACACATTTCCAAGAGGACTGAAGATGATTGCAGTAATTTAAGAAGTGACACAGATTTTCTAGCTTTGGGCAAGTCACTCAATCTCCCTATACCTAATCTTCTCATTAGCACCACCGGTGAGCTGTACATCCACTGCCATGAAGCCACTGCAAGGATTCAGGCACTTCTCAGAGAGCCACAAGTCTCTGTTCAGGAGTAAATCCTGGGAAAAGGTGGAAGTAACAACATTAGCACCCACCCTACACAAACACCCATGTGAAATTATACACATATATATATATAAAATGGCATTAATCTCATGGTTCTTTTTTTTCTTTTTAAGTGCTGTATAACTTTCCCCCCGCAAGCACTAATCTTTACAATAAGAAAGAAGAAATGTGACAGTGCACCACCTCAGTCAACTTCTGCACAGGATTTCATGCCAGCCGACACCGCTAGCACTGTGGAAGCGCTCCTGGCCGTGATGGAGGGAGGGGATGTCAGGACTGTTATTGACTTTCCAATTGCCCTTTGAGCCTCTCCCCGAACTCTCGCACATTTTCTGCAGTTTAATGAACAGAAGATGTAGCCAGTGACCTGGCAGCGGGCTTGGAGAGCCAGGTGCAGAGGGAGTCACCCACCTTCCCGGCCTCCTGTTCCCCACCACGCAATAATGTACTCTTTATTTGTCATGATGATATTAATGTACAACCCCCAACCTTTTCAGCAGGGGTAGTTCAGGCATTAGGCATTAAAACATAGCTGCCGCGGTAGGAATAAGCCCCAAGTCCACTGACGATGCTGTTGCAGTATCAGTGCCTTCTCCGGAGTCTATGGCTCTGTATCTTTTTCTCCAATATTCTCAAAGTGTGTCTCCCTCAGATCTCTGCTGTACACCAGTGAAAAATGCATGAGATGCTACCTCATTCTGGCTAGCCGACAGTCTGTCTTCCCTTTGGAACTGACTTGATGTGATTTAACAACCTCAGAGCTACTTGGAAATTTGGAAGAGAAATCAGCTCTAGAACCATAAAGCATTATTTAGGACTTTGATACCAGCTGCTAAAATCACGTGGGAAAGATTGTTACAAAGATACTTAACTGGCAAACCTGGCACCAATAAATTCAGAAAAAAGAACTTTTTCAAAATACCAGCATTATTACGAGCTTATGTTAAGAGGGGATATATACAAAAGAATTTGAGATCTTTTTGTCTTGCAGGAGCGGCAAACAACTGAATTACACTGAATTAATCAATGCATTCAAGAAAAAAAAAAAAACTGAAACATCTCCCTTAAAAATTCTGCTACAAAGCAAATTTAATTCCAGTGATGATCTCCATATTGTTGGGGCCAAAGGGTTACGCTACCTTGTTCACCACCCATACTACCTTGGTCAACACTGATTCAGGGACCTCTGCAGTAAATTTTTGTAAGTAGTGTGCACAGTCCTAGTAGAAATATAGACACATTTCATCAGCAAACATTCAATTCTGTGCCTCCAACATCAACCCGACCTTTTCCATGGGCTCAAGCTGAAGAAAAACTTGAGGAAGTTTCCATAGCTTTTTCAGTAGCACCTCCAGCGTTAGCGAAGAATACCCAGACACCAGTGCTAACAGTGCTGGTCTCTGAAGTTCACAGCCTCGCTTATCACTCTTGTCTTTTCCCTGGTGTTAGTTCAGGAGCTGTATGAGCACCCATCTCGCAGAGGGCTTGGGAACTTTCTGCAGAGGCACATTAGTCATTCTGCTAAGCCTGTTCTTTCAGTTTCCGAGAAATGGTTGCCTTTTCTGTATGACTAATGCAACAACAAACATATTCCACGTGACAGCTGGAAACCCACATATGATCCAGCAGGAAGCTGCCTTGAAGACAGGCCAAGATATTAAAAATATGTCTGTACATAAACCTCGGTGGCATTGCCTCACAAAGTATTCCCGCTTTTTTTTGGCTATCTCTTTTCATTCATTACTGACTGGTGCACCATACTGTGTGTCTCCACCGTTAAATAACTTAGCATTTAGATTCAGCTGGAGACCTGGTCTCCCAGTCATTGGCTTTGCATGTGGATACAAACCGTGCCAGAGGATTTCAAGTACACAGTGTTGAAAGTATATTTGTATAGCTGTTGGCAGTGAAAAATCATTTGCCTCACAGAAATGTTCCTGTAAGAACAGGGTGGCTTAAAAACAAAGACAGGAGGCAGGCAGAGGAGGTTCTCCTCCTAGCTCTGCCTCCCATTCCCCTAGGACAAATCACTTCTACCAGTTTCCTTATCTATGAAATGGGTATAACTGCATATTTTTACTTCACAGAAATAGCCTGAGGATTAGGTCATATTGTCTGTAAATCCAGACTGGAAAATGCTATAAAGACACCAACTACTGAGTTTTTATCTTCCTTTTCTGAATGATTTCCCAACAGTTTTTGCTCACTGTCACCAGTCACAAATGTATTTGTTGAGTCACCAAGTCATACCCAGAGGGAGAGATGGGTAAAGCTGCTTGGCTGATAGATAATTAATAATTCAGGTAACTGGACTCAGTGCCCACCCTCTTATCTCAGTGTGCCTCTTCGTGCTCTCTGGCATCCTAAAACTGTGCTGCCAAGCTTAGCAACTGGGTTCTGCTGGAGACCTGATCTCCATATGGCCAACTGCATGCACACACAAAGTCGTCTGGTCTTCTCCAAGGGAGGCCAACAGCAAAGAAACACACTCCACCTGCAGCAAACATAAGAGGACATAGGCCTCATAGTATTTCAGGTACGTTGGACTCAAGTCCTTCCCCAAATATCCATAAAAAAATAATAATCATGTCTTAGCCATCACGATACCAGCACAGCCCAGAGAATAAAGATGGGAGCTATAAAGAGTGAAGAAAAGACCCAGTGTGGGGGGCTGTTTTTGTAGGTCTGCCCTCTCCAGCCTACTTGCTGACTGCTTAAAACAAACATGACAGAAGAAGAAAAGACTCAGCAGTTCAGTTAACAGAACCCAAAGTATATATGATCTTTGAAATTAAAGTTAATCCCACGGAAAGGACTGTGGAATAATGCCTGTAGGCAGCTTTTTCCCATTTTTCCCTCTGTTCATTTCTCATTTGCTTCCAGGGAAGCACCCAGAGGGGAGGTTGGCTATGGATTTGTACTTCAAACAAAGCGCAAAACAACTGACTAGGAACAGGGATGGATTCTTCCTCAGAGTGATCATACACGATGTTGACTGTTGTAAGTGCAGGTTATGCTTCTTCCTCTTGCCTTTTCCAACAAGCCAGTATGTTTAAAACCAATACCCCAACTAAAATGCCCCTCTGCGTACACAACACACGCGGAGCAGAGGCTGAGACAAAGAACAGAAGGTGCATGTCAGAACTCAGCCACTTCTGCTTAAAACGATGATGGTCGGGGTTTACAGAAAATGTGTGTGCCGAGTAATCAAAATGTTTCCACTTTACCAGGATAAAGCATGGAAAGTTGGAGCTGTACCAAACTTTTCAGGGCATTTTGCAATTTGCAGCATACTAAGCCGCTCCCTTCCTGCAGCACCTCTCCGTCTCTGCCGTTCTCAAGCTCAACACCTCAGATATTAGCTTAGACGGTTGTTCATCAGTCGGGTTCATGATTTCCAAGGGAATAGAAGGGGTCTCACATCCTGGGATCCTGACCAGGACGTTTTGGGGGATCACAAAGCCCCTGCGCATCACCAGATCTTCAGGCAAAGCAGCTCTGTTTCAACAACACTTGACTCTTGTACAAATGCATCAGTTACATCTCGTGCTTTGAAACACCAGCCTTATCAAGGGATTTTATCAGGCTGGGAAGTTTCAACATTTGATATACAGTACCTTTGAAGCCAGTGGGATAATGACATCAGAGAATACCCTAAAGCCACCCAAGGTCATAAAGTTAATGGATAATAAAGGCATCTGGTCCCCTATGAATAACGCCTTAGCTGCTCTGTCTTCAAAGGCTGCTGCATCCTGAGGATCTGGAGTATCCTCATGACCTGACTCAATAACATAACATTGAGTGGGGAAATAAGTACAAGTGGGGCAACGAATACAACAGTGTTTAGGAAAACAAAGAAAATGGACTTGAATCCACACAAAGGTGCTCAGTGAATTCACCTGGAGAAGACTCTATTTCAAACACTGGTTGTTTCCACAGAGCAGCTCAGCTTCTAAGTTCTTCTTATGTACTTAACATTGTGTCCCAATATTTCTCTCATTTTACCATTTGGATTTTTTTTTTTTTTTTTTTTTTTTTTTGCTGCTTTATACGGTCAGCCATTTGGTGAAGCATTAGCTGATCTCCAAGCCTAGCTGTGCCGGACAGCAGTCTCTGGAAAATGCAAGGTTTTCCTTGAAAACATTTTGCTGGTGTAAATGTAACATTCACACAGCTGCATGCACATGGTATAAATGCCAGCTAGGTTCACACCATAAACAGGGCACAGAGAGAAACCTGCTGCCCCAAAGAGTCTTTGAAGAGTCATTTGGGGAGCCCAGGTAGGTGCTTTGAGAAGCTCAAAATCCAGTCCTGTCTCAAATAAAAAGAGAAACTGATGCATTTTTTCTGGGTGAAGTGATGAGTACCGAAGTTGTGGTGATGCAGCAGTGCATTACCTCAGAAGATAAGGAAAGGGCTGAGGGTAGAAGGCTGTATGAAAGGAAATTCTCCTGCCGGGTAGTCCCAGAGCTGGCCACACCCCAGTGAAGCTCTGGGGAGCAAAGGGGAGACCCCCCTTTTACCACCCTCCACATTCTAGTGGGACATGTCTACTGGGACACAGCCAATTGTTGATGCCAAATTCACAAGCAAACAGAAAGGTTTTGAAACACCTGAGTCAACAATGTGTATTTTATTGCATGCCATTGCCACCACATTTCTACAAGTTTGCCAACACTCCACAGTTCTGTTCCTTTCCTACTTCACTCCGCTTTTGCTGTTTCTCTTTGTGTTTCATTTATCAGCAGTGTTAATTCTGCCATGCTGCCTTGTTCTCTTCCCGTCCCTACTCTCCCAGTTCCCTTTCCTGGGTTTCTGTTTGGGCTGCCCTTGTCCCAGACCATCCCTGGATGCCATCAAGGGCAGCAGGCGGCCAACAGAGTTGCTTCTTGCCACGAGAATTGAGGGGAACCTTCTCTCCAATCTCACCCCTCCAGCATCACCTGCAAAGCCTCTTCCACCTGAACTGCCACCACTCAGACCTTAAAGGCAACTGGACAAAGGGAAAGGGGTCTTTGAAGGATGACATTAAACTATAACTTTAACTGTTTCTCTGAGACATGTGGCAGCGTTGCTGCTCTGCATGCTGGTAGGTCCTATATGTTTCCCAAGCCACCATCAGCTCTTTCTTTTCTGCTTTCTCTATTTGATGAGCCCACATTTCACCATCCAGCAGGGAAGCTAAATGCTCCCAAAGAAGAAGAAAGCAGGGAGAGAGCACAGCCCCTCGCTCCAGCTGTGTGCACCCCAGCTGATGCATCCCAGCCAGCTGTAAGTTGTGTTTGGATCTGCCTCAGCAGAATAAAAGGAAAGGCGGTCACAGCTGAGCTGAATCTACAGAGCCTGAAGGGCACAAGAGCTCCCAACAGAGGGCTGAGTCACGCTCTGAGCCAGAGGCATCGCACATCAACAAAGCGGACACAAGATCAGATGTGGCTTTTGAACCGTCTAGAAAAACAGCCTGAGTGAAGAGGAGAGCCATTAAATCTGGGTTTCCTTGAGTGTCAGGTTAGCTCTCCTCTCCGAAACCATATCTGTACCACACACGTAAGGCCCTGGATCAACAGGCAAAGTGTCTGGCCTGGTTAATATTACCAAATTGTAAGAGCTGTACAACTTCCTTCCCTTTCTCACAAAGCTCCTATGGAAGCCACACATAAATATAAACGCCTGTATTGACTCCCTGTTCCCCCCACGTATGAGCTTAATAAACTCTTCTACATTCACACAACGTTGCCTCACAACCGTAACTTGAACTGAAAGCAAAACAAAACCCCAAGCAAGAGAAGATGAACAAAGGGGAAACTCCCCAGTGGGACCAAAGCCACGCTCAGTCCTTAGTAAGCCAACCCTTGACATCTCAGACTTTACACCGACAAGCCCTTGATGTTCTCTGGGCTCATTTGTCAAGCGTCCTTCAGCCCTCTTTGAAGTACACGCCTGCTGCAGTGGGGTTCAGTAGCATTGAGTAAAACATGCATTGAATACAGCTTATGAGGAGCAGCTCAAGCATGCAGGAACAAGAGAGGCCTTCGGAGATTGCAGCAACCTGGGAGGGGCTGCCCAAACATCGACAGCAAGATTAGACGTCAAGCAATCTTGACAAACTGGAAAAACAATCTGGAAAAAGCAATTTAGCACGGACAGTCAGGAATACTGTGCAGAAAGCAACGGCAAGTACAAGGTAGGGAATGTTGTGGCATGCAGCCCATCTCCTGAAAAGGGTCTGGGGCTCATCACGCGGCACAGGCTGCCTGTAAGTCAACAATGTCATGTTATGTTATGTTACATTACATTACATCACTTTATATTATGTTATGAAAGGACTCTTAGCTATATCTGACCTCATCCTCAGAGATATGAACCAGAGTGTTATCTGCAAACACCCAAGGTGATCTCCCATCGCTCACTCAGCCAGGCCTTAGGGGTCGGTTCAAGAACTCAGCTGAAGGAAGCGAGCTAAGAAGAATCAGAGATCAAAAGATAATAATAGATATAATTCAGAGAAGAGAAGACTAAGATTTGAAAGTGTCTTCAGATAACCTAAAAGGCGCCCACAAAGAGAGAGGCAATAACTTGTTTTCCCTGGCCACTGCGGACAAACATTAAAATTACAAAACACTTCTGGTGGAGAACGCAATTCCTCTGAGGCAGATTGCCTGGGAGATCAGAGGGTTTGAGTAACAGACTAAAAACACTTTGGCCAGGAATGTTTTAGGCCAAGGTGCTCCTTCCAAAGCTTCTTGCTAGAAGGCAGATGCATGTAACATCTGGACTTTCACCTGCAGAGCTGTGCACGTGATTGCAGTTCCTCCTGCACATGCCAGAGCACACCAGATTCACAGAAAGCCACTTCCACCTCTACTTGGCGTACATGTTTAAGGAAAAAGGACTGGTCAGGGCCTCCTGTCTGGTTTCAAGGACTGGCTGCAGGTGCATGGGTTTGGCAAGGTCTAAGGTCCCCGTCAGGAGGTGGAACGGTGTGTGATACAGCAGCATGGGCAGCTCCCAAAGCCATCGGTGTTGTTGCACAGGGCAGGTCAGCCCACCTACCTGCTCTCTTATCCCAACTGGTTGTCCCCAGGTGGGACAGGTATGTGTATCAGGGAATCCAAAGCATCCTGGAGACACCAGGGGGCTTGACTGGATCTGACAGTCTAAAGATGAGAAGGAACCCAAATGAGTGTCCTGAAGATTGGAAGAAGATATGGGAAAGGTCAGGGATTCATTGAATGCTTTGCATTTCCACCTTAGCTGCTTATCAATTGTAATAATGGTCCGAGGATGGTCCTTGGACCTGGACGGTCCAGATTCTCAGGATTTGTTCTGTAAGTAGTAGTTTCAGACCTCCTTGGAAGCCTCCTTGTCTTTGTTCGTTTGTGTTTTCTTTACGCGGAAGGTAAAACCTGGCTTGATTTTTGATATGCTCTTCCACTGCAAGATTTTATCAGCTTTGTATTGAACTGCCACACCTACAAAAGCTCTGCCATACCATGGAAAGCAATTAAAAAAAGAGAAAAGATTTAAAAAAAAAAAAAAAAAAGAGAGAGAAAGAAAAAAATGCAGCTTCTTTTCCATTCTGCTTCTGGAACTTACTCTCTTGAAAGCTGACTTTGCAGGCCCAGAGGAGATCGTGTTACTCTCAACAGAGCTCAAATAGGCAACTTATTGTTCTAGGCCACTGGCGTTCCCCTTCCTCAGCCACTGCCCGCAGAAATACCAAGCCGCTTAACCAGGGCGACCTTCTGAAACTGTCAACAGCTCGAATTTCCCATTTAAAGTCTCTGGCATCAGGGCACCTTGAAGCCAGGTAACCTCGGTGGGAAAGCAGAGTTAATACAAAACAAGAAAAGCCTGCGGGGAGGGGAGGAGCCTCTTCTGCAGCACCAAACACAGCATAAGGTGAAGAGCCAGGGCTCTGCCAAGCCCCCAGCGGGCAGCAGGCTGCTGATTTGGGAACCTGACCATCAGAGGTAGGGTCACATCCCCGCGCTTGCAGCTGAGCCGTGGGGACAGCAGTTAGCACAAGAGCCCGCATCTGCTGGTGCATCCCTTCCTCACCTCTCGGGAACAACATTGGGAGGGGGAGTCTGGCTGTAGAATCACAGAATGGTTTAGGTTGAAAAGGACCTTTAAAGATCACCTAGTCCATGTCCCCTGCCATGGGCAGGGACATCTTTCACTAGACCAGGTTGCCCAACACCCCATCCAGCCTGGTCTTAAACACTTCCAGGGATGGGGCAGCCACAGCTTCTCTGGGCAGCCTGTTCCAGTACCTCATCGCTCTTATCATAAAGAATTTCTTCCTTGTGTCTCGTCTAAACCTACCTTCTAGTTTAAATGGTTACCCCTCGTTCCGGCACTACGGGCCCTGGTAAATGTCTCTCTCCATCTTTACAAGCCCCCTTTAGGTACTGGAAGGGGCTATCTGGTCTCCCTGGAGCCTTCTCTTCTGCTGACTGAACAACCCCAACTCTCTCAGCCTCTCCTCAGAGGAGAGGTGCTCCGGGCATTTCACCCCTATTAAAAGGAGACACCCCCCTCCAAAGTCCCCACCGCATCAGCTCCACCGGCTTTCCAACCACCAGCTCCCGGAGGGGACATCCCTCACCCAGAGAGTCAGATGCCCCCGGGCAGCCTCCCTGAGCCCCCAAAACCACTCTGGGGCTAATGATGCTCCGCAGGAGAGATGATCTGCCCCCACCTTCCCTTCCCCCCCCTCCCCAACCACCACCTCCCCAGCCTCCAAAATTTTTTTCTGGTTAATTCTCCAACAGTAGCTGTAAAAAAAAAAAAAAAAAGCCTCAAATCTAGTTCAACCTATTTGACTGTGTGAAATTCGAAGTAGATGGCTAAAACAGGCAAAAGGTACTTTGATTTTTGTATACAGCATATTTGTCAGAAATAAATTTCAGAACCTAAAACATTACAGAATATGCACAGTATACACAGATGGAAGTTTCATGTGTGCAAAGCAGATTGTATCCTATAAACAAGTCTTCTACAATACAGATCTTTCATTTTATGTTAGAACTAAAAGTAAGGGGAAGCCGTGAGATTTGCATATGAACTTTCAGAAAACTCTGGCCTCTTTGAATCAAAGTCTGAATTCAAATTTCTAAGTTATGATCCAGATAGACTGTTTATGTAAGTCTTACCAGATGCTACCATAAGGAACTACTTCCATACTGATTTTTAAAACTTATACAACTCTTTCCTTACAGATTCTAGTATCTTCAAATCTTGTGATCTGCTGGGAAAAAAAAAAAAAAAAAGCTGCTGTTCATTCTATAAAATGCAGAAACAATGATACAATTACCTCATATCAAAACCAGGCTTATGGAGATGACATTATTGTTTTCATTCAGAAAGGTTATTTCATCTTCACCAGAAAAGTACTGTGAAACTACCAAATGCAAAAGGGATTATTTTGTGTCCTGCTGTGGCCTGGAGAGATCCACAAAGCATGAAAGAGACCCTTGTTAAGCACAAGCAGGCTCTGTCCTAATGGGTCACAGAAGCAGAAGCTGTGCAAATGCAGTATAATACAAGCTGAACAGACCAGTTGGGTGTTGCGGTAAGAAAAAGAAGAATGATGTCAACAGCTTTGATTTATTTTTTCTCTGCCTGGCGATGAAGTGACACTACTGAGTGGCGGTCAGCAGAGGGGCAGGAACGGCCCCGGGAACCCCCTCCCGGCAGCAAATATTTCTAGCGGAGACGCTGAAGGCGAAGAGGGAGAGGAGAACGGGGCCGCTCGCCGCGCTCTTCCCCGTGCATCTGCTTACGGCCTTCCTTCTTCTATTTTTAGCCCTCGTTAAATTGTGCTCGGGAGGTTTATTCTCGCGGGGTTTTTTTTTCAGTTATTTGCGTTTGCTGTTTTCCCTGCCAACCTGGCAAAGGGAATTATTTTTTTTTATTATTATTATTTTTTCCAGTTTCCCTCTGGCTTCTTCCCACTGACCCCTGCTTGCCAGGCATCCCGCACAGGCAGCAGTGCCGCTGGGCTTTTCGCGCTGAACACAGTGCGCATCGCTATTTTTCACAGAATCACAGAATGGTTAGGGTTGGAAGGGACCTCTGGAGATCATCTAGTCCAACCCCCCTGCCAGAGCAGGGTCACCTACAGCAGGTTGCACAGGACGGCATATGGATGTCTCCAGAGTGGGAGACTCCACCACCTCTCTGGGCAGCCTGTGCCAGTGCTCTGCCACCCTCAAAGTAAAGAAGTTCCTCCCCATATTAAGATGGAACTTCCTATGTTCAAGTTTGTGCCCCTTACCTCTTGTCCTATCCTTGGGCACCACTGAAAAAAGACTGGTCCCATCTACCTGGCACCCTCCCTTTAAGTACTTATATATTTTTGTGCCTTGGACTGTCTTGCTGCTGTGCTGGCCTTGAACATCCTAGAGCAGCCTCCTATTTCTGCTACATCTTCTCGAGGAGAGATACTCTCTTCCTGCAGCTGTGGGAAGGTGCGCTGAAGCACTGGTAGTTCTTGCTGGTGGTGGTTGTAAATGGATTGAACTTCCAGTTCTGGTCACAGAAGTAGGGAGCTAGAGGATCCCTTGCTTCAGCCAGTACTTGTGTCTTTCAGTGCAAAATGCATGTGTTCAGATTATTATAACAAACAGGCCTGCATGGAACTTCTCAGAAGTCCTTAGACACTAGAATAAAGCAAAGGTTTCTGGTAATGCATGGTCCTCCTACAGGTGCTACCATCACATCTGGGAAGGCTGTGGGCAGAGAGGAGGAATTTTCTCCTGCCTTTAGAGCATCATCTTGGTTTTCTCTGCCTCCAGCGTGGCACATCCATGAAATATTTTGCTTCAGAGGAAATCTGCAACTTCTGGCCACTGGACTTGCTTTGGGCTGAGGCCAGGAATCGCTGCTGAACGTCCTGTATGACGTGGCACGCAGTGTAGTCTCACACCTCGACCCTCACCTGGGGCTCAGAAGCCCGATGGGAGCATAAAGGCACCCAGTGCTGGCCTGAAGGACCCAACTGTAGATCCCTTACCTTCTGACTCAAGGGGATGCTCTGTAGCTGCCTCCCAGTAAGGCTCTGCACTCACACCTCAGGCTGGTGCTCGGGGTGCTGGAGCCACAGACCCAGGGAGAAAACGATGAGGCATAACCACGGCATTTGTTTTGTTCCAGGGGCTGCTGGAGTGCTGGTAGGACACCCGTTTGACACTGTTAAGGTGGGTTGATTATGAAATACCTTTGTCTCTAAGTAGAAAATTTGAAGTTTTTTTTCCAAAGAGCAGGAGAGGAGGAAAAAAAAAAATAATCCTCAGACCTTGTAGGAGCATAAATCTGTGCTGGAAAGGTTGGAGCAAGCCTCCTCTGCCATGGTTTATAGATTTGCAGTCTCCGGCTCTTCGGAAGTGAAAAAAAAATTGTTTGTATGTATGGTTCAACCCAATAACGTGACAAACATAGGCCTAAACTACAAGTTCATCAGTGCAGTAACAATTTCGTGTTTGGAAAGACGATCTTAGGTTTAACTGAATTTTGTTCGAAATTTGCTTTTCTGTAGCTGCTCATCACTAACTGCTAAAACCACCTCTCCCTGCCTCTGTCACTCCAACCGACTTTGTTACTAGGTTGAAAATTTTTGTTTTGTTTCCCCCTCAAGCTCTGCTACTTACTCCTCAAGAATTAATTTGTTACACTATAGCCAACGGTGGATACAAATCCACAGCATGAAGCTTGTCTGGGGGCTTTTTCCTCCCTTTAAGTAATATTATATATTTTTATAACTTTCCCAGTTAAAATGGATTTTTCTGATAGTTGCTCAGCTGTAGGCATTATGCATGCTAAGGGTAGCTAAGAATTCCACAAAGATAAGGTTTGAAATCTCCTGGAGAGCCTCCAGCCCGGACTCCCAGGGGTCCAAGCCCATTTTTCAGAATGGGATGACAACTTAAAGTCACTTTTTGGCAGCCTTATCCGAAGTCTCGCACTGGAAGAATAGAAGAAGGGGTGCCAATATATTCCCAGCTAAATTAATACATCAGATCACTTGACTGCAGCAGACAGCATGCCACCCGCTGGAGCTATATTTGGACCACCCCTACCTTGCTGAATTTAGATATGCAAAGGGCTGATAGCGTTACTGAGGTCATCACCACATTCCATATTCTAGCACATGGTTAATTCAATACAGATTTTCCTCGCTAGTGGATATTAGTCTTCACCAGACAAGTGCAAGCTGCTCAAATAGTAAAAACTGAACGCGTGTTTCTCAGACTATGGTAAATTTGACTGTTAAGTAATAGAGTTGAATTTGAGTATATATTTTTCAGGAATGGTATTATCCAGACTTGCACATATTTTTTTCCTTTTTCTTTTTTTTTTTTTTTTTTTTTTTACGGTGGTACAGTGCCAGCTGTCTTTTTCTCTCACCCCCATCCTGCCAAGTTTTTTTTACATGCTTAACTTAAGGTGACGGGTCATTTCGCTGAAGCCAGCAAAACTGCTAATATTCTATGCTCAGACTACAGTTAAGCATGCGTGGGGTTTTTTTTTTTTATTGGTTTCAAGTGGAACATGCAACTAAATATTTCAGTGTTTGCAAAACTGGGGTTCTCGCGCTAGTCCTAACGGATGTTTTAATGCAAAATAGATGGGTTGGCTTTCAAAAAAGCACCTTGCTTTACAATAGAGCAAAGCGGTTTGTTTCTGGATGACTTGAAATGTTTTATGAAATCCAGTGTGGCACACTGTTTTCATGCCCATGAAATATAAGTGTTTATTTATTTTTTTTTTTTGTCAGAGGAAATACTAATGTTTGTGTTACTAGTCACCACTGTATGTGGGAAAACTAACACTGTAACCAGTCTTTTTTTTTTAAAAAAAAAAAAAAAAGGCATTGCATAACTTGTTTTGTATGTATGTGTTAAGAATTAACCCTTCTTATAGTTCCACAGTGTTTAAAGGGCTAGCTGGTAGTCACTTTAGACTGTAAGTTTATAATATAACTGAACAACGGGAAAGCTGCTTAGATAAGCCAGAATTTTACTTCTGTCTTGGCTTTTAAGCTCCTTTTTTGGCCGGTGATCACATTTCACGTAGCGGGGAGGGGGATGGTGGGACACGCAGGGAGAGGTTGAGCCGGCGAAGTCGCCCTGCGAAACCCGCAACTGAGCTGATCTCAGAACTGGCAAACTCCTTATCCCTGGTTTGTTGATGTAATGTATAAAAATTGCTTTTTTGCTTTTAACTGCCTTTACTTTCTGAGCTAGGGGCTGTCTTCATTAACAGCAAAAGTGTTACTTTGTTGTAGATGACAGATAAGCCTCATCACGGGAGAGTTACCTAGTAAGTATAGCCCAGGTGAACACTTCTGTTTCTCTCAGTCTTCATTTATTCCCAAATGTATTAGTTCAAATAAAGACCTAAAAGACTTATGAAGCTGTTTCCCTTTTTAGTTTTAAACTGATGTGTCCCTCTTCTACAGATATGGCATGGAGGGAGCGGGGTTTAAATATCCCTTTTTTTCTTTTTTTTTTTTTAAATGTAAAGTCTTATTCTGAACCTTCTTTCTGGTATGCATTTCTGGCTGTACACACAGGGGCTCTAAAACTGAATCTCAGGCACACTGTTGTTGAGGTCTTATCCGCTTCATATCCTCAGAGGACATTTTCATTGCTCAAACACTTCTAAATCGCTTATTCTGCACATTATTGAATGTTTGGACTGTTTTGGGAGGGTGGTGGTTTGGGGCTTTGGATTTTTTTTTTTTTTGCTTAGTCTTGAGTACCTTTAATGCAAGTCTTAAGCGACGTGAAATTACAGCATGCTACTATTGGACCTAAAACCTCAGTAACAGTGGTTTCAAATAAGAAGGAAGCAAGAATGTTGGGCGATGAATAGAACAGAGGGTTAAACCTTGCACATGATTCATCCTTCCTGTAGTTGTAAACGCTAAAGAGTTTGTTGAATATGGCATTAATACTCATGAAGTGAAGTTTCCCGTGCACTCCTCGCCTTACCCGGCGGTTTGCTAATGCGGGTACCCTTACGTGATCAGCACTGTGCTCCGATGAAAGAGCTGGTTTTGATTCTTTGAGCTGGAGCATCAGTACACTGACGTATCCTACAACGTAATTAATTGGTCAATATTTCACAAATTGCTTGGACAAAACCAGTGGGAGCTGTATGCCACTGGGAAATCCAACCCAGACAGAGAATATGACTAATTCTAAACTACTGAAGAGAAGTGTATAGAAAAGTTGAAGTGAGAAGATTCCTAAGCTGCAATTCTCCCAGAGCCCATACGTGGGGAAGTCCCCTGGTTTCAAAGATGGGGACCAAAAAAATAGCAGTAAACCATAAATGGAGTAAACCCTTCATTTTGTGCAATTCTGACAGCTCGTTAAGATTTATGACTTGCTTGTGGTTCTGCTTCTTAAGCAGTTTTAACAATCTGCCTACGCCCCTAAACATCACTTTGAGTAACAAAGGGTTTATTTTCTTTGATTCCTACCATAAGGCCACTTTTAAGGCTAAGATGTTTTAAAACCCTGTTCCACCTTGGACGACCCGAGGTGATCTCCCAGTCTGGCTAGCATAGACTAACACATACACTAAAAAGACACTGAAAACTAAAGTTCTGACTTACAAAGCACAAAATGACATGCTCTAGGAATATTTAAAAATAAATAATACTGAAACTGTACATAATTTATTTTTTTGACTCAAAGAAAGCTAACCTTTTAAAAATAAATAATACTGAAACTGTAAATAATTTATTTTTTTGCCTCAAAGAAAGCTAACCTGAATATAGAATTTTGACAAACTGTGTCCCCAAATCCTTTTCTAGACCCACATCACCTCACTGGTCTTTCATTGTTGTGTATTATTACTTTAAAATCTTTTTATCATTGTTTGCTTAAAGTCAGGAATCTTTCACACAGACCTGATAATCGTTTCTTTTGTTCAGAATCAGTGTCTTGAAGGTTTTTTTGCCCTGGAGTTGCAGCAGCAGCATTAAATGGTTGATAAGCATCTTTTCTGAGGAACATTGCAGTCCTCCATGCTGGAGATCAAAGAGAGATTTCTAACTTTACCAATCCAGTGAAAGCAATTTATTGAGGTTATTGCAGTGTAGGGCTTTGCATGAACTAGGGAGCTTTGAGACTTGTTTTAAGTGTGCTGAGGACAAATTAGGAGTTGGAGTTTCCCATTAAAGGTTAAAAAACATCTAGCAAAAGGGCCCATCTCCTAACATCACCCGTTAGAGTAGCCTCTACCTGTCCAGCAGAACATCCCCTTTCTGCTTTGGAAAAGTTAATTGATTACTAACATTAAAGATTCAAAACAGCCACACCCTCACACATTGTTTCTGTGCAGCAGGTTTAAAAAAAAAAAAAACACACCACCACAGACACATTTAAAAGGACAAGTGGATTTTTATTTGTTTCCTTATGCAAAGTAAGACACCTCAAGAGTCGCTTCCCAGCTTCCCTCTGGAAAAAAAATAATCAATCAGATATCAGTGAAGGGCCCCAAGTCTGGTAGCCAAAAATTGTTGAAAGTTTCCATTCTTTTAAAATTATCCTTATTCCATGCTTGGTTTGTAAATAAGTTTTTATAAAATTCTATCAGGTTTGAACAGACATTCCTTAGCGCGAACAGAAGTATTCTCGGCAGCTAAAGAACGAACTTGATGTAGTCAGGACTGGAGAACTTCAGTCTGAAATTCTAGATAAGAGGGTACCCTGTTGTATTTCCACATACTGTTTTTCTAATATTCACACGAAGTTAATAATCCTCCTCCCTTCATGTTTTCACCCCCAAAATCAATTCAAAACACTTACAGAATATTTTTTAATTATTTTGCCACATATGGCATTCCAGTGTCCAGCTTGTGCTCTTGCATATACATTGCTATAGCAAATCTCCATATATGTACAAGACACTAGTTTACCACTTCGGCTGCTCTTGACATACAAATCAGTATCTCCTACAACTTTTTATAGGTTCGTCTACAAGTTCAAAATGTAGAGAAACCTCTCTACCGTGGGACCTTCCATTGCTTTCAGTCCATCATAAAGCAAGAATCTGTAAGTACAAAATGAATGCTTTGAGTATTTTCTATTTTCATATATTTTGAATCAGAAGGGTGGGAAAGCTGTTAAAAAAAGCCCTACAAATGTTGAAGATCAAGAGATGAACGTACTGCGAACCTCACCTGACCATGGGGCAGATATTGTAGTCAGAAGTTTGCCAGAAACTTCATGAAGATCGCTAATTTGGAAGTTCACATTTTTAAATAAGTTATTTGAATAGCTAATTTTCCAATAATCCAAACAATCTGAGCAATGAGTGAAGAAATTGGTGAGTTGTTTTTGTTTGGTTGGGTTTTTTTTTCTGCTGAAGCTTTAAGACCATCACTAAAAGGGTGGCTTTAGGCTTTTAGCTGCTTAAAAAATAAAGTATAAAATTTACCAGGAAACTTCTCCCTGCATGGACTAAGATTATTTTCTGGGTGCATTCAACTATATATTTGTACTGCTAAAAGTGTTTAGATGTTTGTGTCCTAGGCAGGGATGAAATTATTATTACTACACAAGATGGTACTGATCTTCTGGCCACTGTTAGAAAGTTAGGGCACAAGGGAGAGCCAGAAGCGCCACGTTCTGCACAGTTTCAGCAGGTTCTCAGCACCACTGTTGAAAAGGATTTTTCCTTCCTTCTTCCATTAGGCTTTTGGACTCTATAAAGGTATCGGGTCACCAATGATGGGACTTACCTTCATTAACGCGCTTGTGTTCGGTGTACAAGGAAATACACTTCGTGCTCTTGGAAAAGACACTCCTTTAAACCAGTTCCTTGCAGGGTCAGCAGCAGGGGCCATCCAGTGCGTCATCTGCTGTCCCATGGAGTTGGCCAAGACAAGAATGCAGCTTCAAGGAACAGGTGAATACAAACTAAAAATGAAGAACTACAAAAATTCGCTGGATTGTTTGATCAAAATCTATCGAAAGGAAGGGCTGAGGGGTATCAACAGGGGCATGGTCTCTACATTCATAAGAGAGACTCCGAGCTTCGGCTTTTATTTCCTGACCTATGACTGCATGACCAGGTATTTAGGCTGTGAAGCTGAAGACAATTACGTTATTCCCAAACTGCTGTTTTCCGGGGGGATGTCGGGAATCGTGTCCTGGCTCTCCACCTACCCCATGGATGTGATCAAATCCCGGCTTCAGGCTGACGGAGTCGGAGGCGTCACGCAATACAATGGCATTTTAGACTGCGTCAGAAAGAGTTACCACGACGAAGGCTGGAGGGTGTTCACAAGAGGTCTCACTTCCACACTTCTCCGTGCTTTTCCCGTCAACGCAGCTACTTTTGCTACTGTCACAGTGTTCCTAATGTACATGAGGTCAGAAGACAACCTTCGTGAATGTGAACCAGGTCCAGTAATCCAGCAGCCTTCCAGTTTGTGAACCTTGTCTGTCCTCCCAATCCAACGCCCAGCTGGTTGGTTTTGGGTTTTTTTTTAAACATGAACACTTGACCCGCACAAGTGGTGTAAATGTATGCTATCCATGTAAAGAATTCCTAAATGCATCAGATTAGGATTTCATCTCATTACTCGTATAAACAGCATATTGCCTTATTAAGGACTTCATATCCAGTAGCATCCAAGTCAGACGGGGACCTGCCTTCAGGAAGTACTGTGCAGTTACTGTTGTGGCTCCAGAAGAGGATCTGGAGGATCTCGTAGTACCAGAAATCAGGTTTTCTTCCACTCACGTTCTGAATGACTGAGTTGAGTTGAATGCAGAAATGTTTTCAGAAAAGAAATGCTCTTTGTGTGTGTAACAGGAGTAAGCATAGTTCTCGAAGGTGAAGTAGGGAGAGGAAGTTAAATGTTGGAGACGTTATGCAGGTAACCCTGAACTGTTTCAAGACATGCAGTAGCATTCAGCTAGCCACGTGTTTTACTTTTCCTCTGCTTTTATATGTCAGTGGCTTTAGTAGCAACTTTGTTCATACTGGTTTGCTAAAAAAAAACCCAAAACCTCACAAACAAAAAAACAACAAAACCCCCCCAAAATAAAAATATGATTTGTTCCTTACCTTTCAGCTTTGAATAAACGTCTTAAGCACAGAGTTAGCATCTGCACTCATATGCACTTGTTCCTTTAAATCTCAAGGCTTGTAAGGATTTAGGGAAACTTGAATTTAGTAAGACCGATGTTATTTGCCTTCACCTCTATTTCTCATTTGGTGAGTGCACGGGTCCTATTGACTAGATTCAGCCCAAGGAGACTTTGTTCTCTGAAGTCAGTGCAACTTTCCGCCACTTCTCCCAACGTGTCCCATAGCAGCCAGTGATGTACAGAAGTCGAAGTCCTACCTGTGGTATTGCACGACATGTTCGTGGGTGCAATGTTAGCTTAGCAGCTTGAAGTATTGTAGAAGTACGTAAGTCTTTAGAAGTGGAGGTTTCGTAGCTTTCCAAAAAACAGGGGTGTAAGTGTCTGAAATGGTTGGTGTTGAATAGACTTGCATTATGAATTTAAACAATACTGATCGTTTTATGTATTCAGTTACAGTACTACTGAAAAGACGACTGGAAAAGGGTTTGGAGAATTTTTTTTTTACCTTAATCCACTGTGATTTTTTTTTTTTCCTTTTATCAGTCTGTTCAAGAGGGATTGCATTAGTCAAAGATCTATAACAGTTACTTAAGATTTGCAATAAGAACTACACATATTTGGCACAAATAGCCCGGAGGAAGGAGTGCATGTGTGTGAGGAAAGTTCTGAAACGTATCAAACTAATTCAGTAAGTACAGCTTGTTACACTTTTGGTTGGGACAAGTGCAATATGTGTTTAATTTATATGAATTTTCTAAAGAAACCTTACTTCATAGCATTTTGCACTGTAACACAATATGCTGGAGAAACCTGTAAAACTGGTATGTCTTTTTATACCTTGGAGGTATGTTGGATGTTTTAGTGCCTACTTGCACTGAGATTCAAATTGAATGTTAAATCTGTCTACTAAGCTGCATATGCACAACTCACGGCAAAGACCATTTACACCTTTGTACAGTAGTCTGTAATTATTGTATATAAAATTGAGGGAATAAATTTTTTAAAAATTTTGACTTTGTTTCTTTCAAGTTTCTCATGTTTTTCTGGGATGCTTCCTTGTGTTCACCCTAGCTCGCAGGAGGGTGGGGTGTCTGGCTTTTGCCTGAAGAAACTTGTCCCCTCCGCTGCCTTCCGTGCAGCCCAGGAAGGGCAGTGCCTTGCTCAGGCTTAGAGCACATCAAGCGGTTCGTTGAAGCGAAGAAGGGAAGTTGCCCGAGCTCACTTCTTCAAATGGATCTTCACTGGGAATACCTTACTTGAAGATATTATAGGTACCAAGAGAATAATCCTGCTGCTAGAGCTGGCAGCACGCTCAGACCCTTCATATTCCGCATTTATTTGGTTTAAGCAGTGCTGACGAGCACCAAAGCTGTACAGCAGCAGAAGACAACTCTGGGGTCCCTGTGGAGTCACATCGCAATCAAGTACCCAGTCTGCCAACAGCACTGCTCGTACCTGAATCAGAATAACACTTGGCTCTAAGACACACAACTTTAACAAAAAGCTTGGTAGGTTTTTTGGTTTTAGACAGCACAACTAGTCCAAAGGGCATACAAATAAAGAGCCACGCGGGAAAAGCAGGATCATTTGTGTTACGACCTATGAAAAAGACCTGTCATTGCTGCTGAGAGGTTATTTCAGGTACTGGTTCCGCTAATTCATCTTCTTAAAGGGTAGATACACATGACCCAAAAAAACCCCTGTCAAGCATCAGTTTACTAGATCAGAAAAGGGAAAGGCCACCACTTCTCCGACTAACCGTGACCAGGGGCAGCTCCAGACAAGGACCCCGTGTTCTCTCAGCAGGAGCAACAACATTGAACTATGGCACAGAAACAAATCCTTGGGACAGGCAAACAGTGTCTCCCTTAGAAGACAGTAATATCCTGACAACAGAAAGGACTGTGCAATGTTTTACTTGCAATATTGACTAAAACATTCTCTCCAGAAATTCGTTGATCTGGAACTTAAAATACTCAGTGGCAGACACCAGAGGTTACTCAAGAAGCCTAAGCAGAGGGTAAAAGCCAGCTTTCAGCCTCATCTGTTGTCAGTTGCTTCAAATCCGTGCAACTCCCAAGTACTAAAGCAAGCTAGACGATAGCCTCAGCCTTTTTAAACATGATTCAGTTCCTTCCTGCTAGATTTTTGATATGTCAACCAAACCCGACAGAACTGTACTCTGCCTCCCCAGATCCTCCTTCCCACAAGCATCATGACACTGGGTCGGAGACGCTCTAACAACTGAAAGGAATATGATGGTAAAACTCACTGAAAGTAAAACTCACCTACTGTCAAGTCCGCATGCTCTGCTCCTTCTTCTGACCCACGCTGCTACTGGATGGGTCGTACCAGTGTTACGAGTTGCAGCCACAAATAAGCTCATTTAGGACAAAAGGGGAGAAAAAAAGCACCCAGGCACAACCCTTCCAAGTTTTAAAGAAGTTATTATAGTAAAACTACTGGGGTGAAATTCAGTTCATTTATCATACCTGCAATTGCAACAGGACATTATTTTTTTCAGTCCTCTCCTCCTTGTCCTTCTCCGCGTGTAGCTTTTTTACAGTTCACATGAAAAGGTAGTGAGACATTCAAGGGTTGAAAACCTGTACATTGCAGGTGCAGGACAGGTACGGTACTGGGAAAGTTACTAAGAGGTAAGTGTAAAAAGTTGACCTTGCAGAGATGTGTTCCTTCTGTGAAATTAACTATAGTTACTATTATTCAGGAAAGCAGGTGTTAACAGCTGGTGTTAGCCAGACTTCTGATCTGTGAATAAAGAACTTAAAGCCCAGAAATGTCCCAAACACCCTTAGATTAGCTATTAAATCCCTCGTCTCCCAGAAAAACAGAGGAAACAGAAGCTTACCCAAGGCAACATGCCGTATCAACCAGCACAGCCATGGAGGCAGGTGAAGGATCTAAAGGACCACATGACTCTGGGCAGCACAGCAAGAGAGTATGGAACCCGAGAACTTGCTGGGCCAAACCTAGACGAGATAGACTTGGAAGCCATGAGGAAGCAAACCCCTTTTATCAATATTCAGGAATTATGCACGTTCATGGACCGTGGGGGAGGAAGGCAGCAGAAGAGAAACCATTTTCATCCTCCCAGTGCATCTCTTTTGCAATTTTTGTACTAGCGTGATCCTCACTAATTAAAAAAATGGTTATCACTAACATGAAAAAAAAAATTATTACTGACATAATATGCACAATAATACATATGGTATGCAGTAAAAACTTGCGTCCTTATAGTTTGTTATCAGTTTTAACTGATTTGACCTAGAATATGATTTTAAGCTATATAGTTTCACCAATAAATAAACTGAAAGCAAGCAAGACAAGGTCTGCAGTGACAAATAACACCCTATACATTAATTTAACTCAAAGAAAAGCGAGTTCTAATGTCCACAAAACATTCTCCAAGTCTATAAAATTTTACATCTAACACGGTTAAATTTATTCTTGCTATCATTCACTATTATTACTTACACTTTATTATGACTGCTTTTCCTTACTGAAAGAAACCCTCCGCGTTTTTTACTAACGGTAAAATAGAGTTGTACCATTTCAACCACATCCACGTGCCAATCGATAAAATACTAAAATCCTAACGAATCTTGACCTCATGGTCTGCATTTTTTGCAAAATATATCAAAATAGGAAGAGTTGTTGCTAGAGTAATCTGACTTGGCAAGATGAAAGTTATGAAAGAAAATTAGTATTCTTTTTCTGCTTGTCTTAAGCAGAGATTTATCCTAGGTGAGGTATA
Organism: Charadrius vociferus; assembly: GCF_000708025.1. NCBI lineage: Eukaryota > Metazoa > Chordata > Aves > Charadriiformes > Charadriidae > Charadrius > Charadrius vociferus. Next base: position 2,088,626 of record NW_009649864.1, on the reverse strand, counting down.
CTCAAGTGTTGCAATCAACCAAGCCACATACCTCCTTCCCTGGGCGCCGATGCAGAGTCTTTCTTAAGTGAAAATACAACGGGTAATTTTCAAACAGGCAAGTTATAAAGTTCAAGCTTTTTAACTGCAATGAAAGGAGTTAAAAGTAAAAATAACTCTCTTACCCTTAATTTCCTCCAGGCAGATACCTGCTTCCCTGCCAGTTCATAACTGAGAGACTGTACACTTTCATTTCACACTCTGGAAAATATTGAGATGAAACCTACAAGAGGAAAACCCGAAGACCTGCCATAGTATTATTCCTTACAGTCCACTTCCAAACCATAAACATTTGTATGCCCTTGCAAGCTATGGGAGTCATTGGGTTCATACAAATCCATTGGAAGATCACTCAAAGCCCTGGTTAAGATTGAAGACTGAAGGGTTCTATGTACGAAGGCCAAATCTTCTGTTTTATTGAGGAAAAAAAGAAATGTGTTGAAAAGTAAGACAAAACAAGCTGTGTGATGCCCCACATCAAAAGCTTGGCGAGCCAAAATTGCAATTGGCAACATTAGTGAGGTCCTTGGCAAGCGTCTGGCAGCTCTGGAGGACACCTGACTATGAGCCCTTAAATCAAAACACTAACTAATAAGGCAGGGCTTTCTACAATTTGTCTTGCAATTGATCGCTGAGATGAGCTTTAGCTGAAGCACAGCAGGACATATCCAGTCACCAAGATTTTTCATGTATGGATTTTCCACTATTTAACAAGAAGTCAATCTTACGTCTCAGTCTTTATCCGCTCTGTGATTTATCTCAAAAAATATACCTGTTATTCACAAATAGCATCCCTCTGACATACACCTTTGCTGTGGGGCTGCTCCAGAGAGAGAACCGGAGCTCTTTGATAAGAGATAAATCTCTGCTTAAGACAAGCAGCAATGCAGGACTCTCTGAGGCAACATCTGTCCTGCAGCCTCTGCAATGGCCTCACAAACATTGCGAGCAGCAACACCCTGGCAGAAAGTCAAACTGCCTCGGGTGACCCCAGACTTCTTAGGAACCCACTGCTGGAGTGAAGCACTGGTGTTTGACATGTCTACCAGCTAACGCAAACAGCCACTTACAGCTGAAAGCACGTTCATTAATAATACATATCATTAGATGTCCACATTTCTCTTTAAAGATATTTGATATTAGTATTGGATGTACCGATCCGCTAAAAATATACAATCCATGCCACACGCAACAGTTTTTACCCTCAGCCTTTATTTTCATTGCATTGCTGATGCTTTTTGCTAACACACAAGTATGTTTGGGACTCCCAGAAATCAGCAGTTGTACCTCTTATTCACCTGCCCGGGTGCGTGGGAACTTGCTCTTGGACGTTCCAAGTCTGTCAAGACCTACTTAACACCACAGGACACCCTACACGGTGTCTGACCTCATAGGAGCAGCCTGACACTTTGCTATTCTGTCTGCTGGTTCACGCTGTACAAACTGGTAATTCACTGCCATCTCCTGGCAAAATGTTACTCGAAAGCATCTGTACAGACTGAAGTAAAGCATCGACATAGATACTACCTAATATCAGCCCGATCAGAGAGAAATCACTTAAACCTACAAGAACACTTAAGTTAATATCAGCCCGATCAGAGAGAAATCACACTTAAACCTACAAGAACACTTAAGATAAAAGTGGTGGCAAGAGAAGCATCCAAAAGTCCTGCAAGGCCCCCATAGACTTGCCATCCTTTTCCCTCGCTCCAAAAACTGACCAACATTCCTACTGAAATCCAGGCTTGCTCCTGAAGAGCTTCCCATTTACAGAGGAACCTGGTGAGAACAGCAGCTCACAAGAGGAACGTTATGTCCGCACCTTACAGAAGGAATGGTTTCCAACCAGCATCTGATCTTGAAGCTTCTGTTAGAAAAAAAAAGTAACAGAAGGCTTAAGAAAACCCTGAAACTGGAGCTGTCTAAAAACCAGTTGCTATAAGTGATCTTACTCGTTTGCCAACAGCAAGTGTTTTTCTGCTACTTTTCAAGGAAGCAAGGACCTGAAAAATTCACGTGAACACTTACAGTGAATCTGATGTGCTCTCCCCAAAAGGAAATCCAATATTCTCCAGACTGCTTCCACAGAAATATAGGGATTGAAAAAAATTCTCAGAAAAATTGCTGTCATAATACAGGATGATTGTGAGCACACATAAACCTGCCTAAGCTGGTTCAGTTTAGGCAAAGAGAATGAAATTGAGTAAGGGACTACTGATTAAAATACCTTACAAAACAAAGCCCGTAGCCATCCAGGTGGCGCTTAAGCATCGCTGTAAAGCCATCTTCTCACTCAGCCATTTGCAACTTGATACTAGATCGATTCATATGATCAAAATGAATACCAAGTCTGGTGATAATACAAGCACGTGCATTCCTCCTCTAATTTGTTTGCACCTTTACAAATCACTGTGTAGGGGTTTCTACTTGTTGGGTTCTACAGTGGGGTCTCACACCCTCTTCCTCACGTCACTCTCCTTTTTTTTGCCCTGGGACTGCCAAATCAGGCAGATAGAAGACACCTTTGCACTCTTCTCAAGGGAAGTGCTGCATTTTAACTGCTCCATTTACACAGCTATGAATAAGCCCACTGGTCCCAAGTCCAACTTTTATTTTCATTCCTGCCCACAAAATTTACACCCAACATTCAGTTTTGAAATCCATCCCAAGTTCTGTAGCTTCTGAAGGTCCTTTAATTTCTCCATAGCTTTATGCAATACAGGAACATTGGAGCAGTTACTAAGAAGTCAAAACTTAATGCTCACACAAACACTGTTTACTGCCCTCCTTTTCTCAAGCCACTGTCACACAGACTTTTGAAAGGTGCTGTAAAGATGAAAAACTTATTATTCCTAAGTGCCATCACTACAGAACAACTGGGTTAACCAACATCAGCGATGGCTACTGCGCGACTGATCAGACTTCCTAGACTGATTGTCCAGCAGCCCTGACAAAAATACTGATTTCTCTCTATTTCTTCAAGGCATTATCGAACCACATTTTGAAGAATGCGATTCATCACGTACTGTCCTTGAGTTTGCCCATCTTAACTCAGTAGAAAGACTAATCAGTCCTGTTTTTTCCAAGGCATGCACTGATAAAATAACCTGTGAGCACCTTAGGGCCAGTGATGACCAAGTGGAAACGCCTTTTATCACCACTGCCGTTCCTCTTTATCCAGCACTGTGAAGGGATCAGCTTTATTCAAACATTTTAAGGCCTCAATAATTTTGCCGTTTCTGTTAACTATTGCTTCTTCTGCTTTTTACTTATTGTGGAATTAGCAGAGGGAAAGGATCTCGTCTGCCTTTAAAAGCACATTACTGCTGACAAGCTATGTTGTTAGAAAGTGTTCAGTATTTGGCTTTGTCGACTGACAATTTGTGGCCACTGTAGGGGGAAAAAAAAAGTGTCAAATTGCACTACCTCAATTCAACAGTGAAACTCTTCAAAAAGAAGACAACTAAAGTCAAATGCAAGTTCAGCTGAGGTCCTGGCAGAGAGGAAGGAGTTCTCAGTTCTGTTTCACTAACAATTTATTCACTTTGCATTTCAAATCTGCACCTGGGCTCCTCAGACCACCTTTTCAATAGAAACAAATCTTCAGAAGTAACAGCCATTTAAGTTCAGTTTGTCCTTAAATACAGTAGGTCCTGTATTTAAAGCAGGACCTACTGCTACTGGCCGACCACAAATAGACACAGCTGGAAAAGTTTATAGTCAGTTCTACCTTTAAAAAAAATAAAAATAGTCCGAGTCCAAAAGTCACGCAACTACAGATTCAGTTCTACCTTTAAAAAAAATAAAAAATAAAAATAGTCTGAGTCCAAAAGACACGCAACTACAGAATTTGCCTCCTTCCATTTCAACAGCAGCAGGACCAGGCAAGGCAATACGAAATGTAAGATCAAATGAACAGGCATGAATAAGTACTTACGTCTTTTGCCAGCTTTAAAACCACTGGCTACACTTTGCCCACCCCTGGGACTCTCCTCCCCTTACCTGAATTTGCTCACAAATCGGTGATATAATGCAGGAACCTGTCAACAGTAGGCTGGCAATGGTGGTTTCTATTCTCAAAGCCTGCAAATTCTTCACTGAAAATCCATAAGGAGAACTCTGGAATCAACTAGGCATGATGTTTTAAGAACAAGATGCGCCAATTATACTTTTAAACGCTTAAATAACTTACAGAAGCTGCTCAATGCAAGTATTTATTCATACCCAATATGTAATTAACTAGATACAAAGCCAGATCTTTCATGCTAAGCGTTGCTACTTACACTCAGAAGTGTATTGAATGCTACCGATTTGAGGTGTAGATGAAAATTTTTCAGATCTCTCTCCGTAACCAGATACAATATAGCTAGGGGCAATACAAGTTTCAGTTTCCAGTTAATCCTCAAATCAGTATTTAAAATAAATAATTTAGTCTCAAATGTTCAAGGATGAAGTACCGACACCATCAAGGAATCTCTTTACCTTGCAATTCAATAAAATGGGTACCACTTTATGACACAGGAAAGCAAACTTCTGCGCAAGCCTAACAGCATCATATATACTGTTTAAGAAAAAATGTAGGGTCAATTAGAACTAGACTGAACTGATTTTATTTCCTTCCAAAAAGAATAGACACTAATTTAACTGTACACAGAATTTAATTTAACTATAACTATACAAGTTTCAGTATACTGTCCCGTTCAAGAACAGCTTATATAAAAAAAAAATACTGCCAAAATTCTAATGCATACTTTACAATTAAATGTCCCACTTTTCTTTCTACCCCTAATAACCTCAGACTAGAGCTGCAGTGTTCAGATTAACTTATGTACAGATGAAAATTCCCTTGCTCTTAAGCGTAGTTTCGTTATTACCCGTGTTTTTTCCACTACCACTGAAACTGTACTCAAAAGTAAGTTTTACTGTATTAGCAATGAAAAATATGATGAACCTTGTAAGAACAGAATTCAGAAAATATTAACAACAGTTTTTACTATATTAAAATATGTCACATCCCTCTAAAAAGTAATACTTATGCATTTCTGAGCATATTGTTTATTAATCCATCACATTTTACTATAATATCTGCAAATTTCTTACTTTGAACATTTGAACCACTGAGCAGTAACCACTTTTAGCTAGACCATCAAAACTCCATCAAGTTCTCCGAGAACTGAATTCCTGTTTTGAAGTACAAGGTGTCCAGTGAGGTACCAAGAACTGTCATCATTATACTCAGTCAACCAAATTCGCAAAAAGAAAAAGACAATTTTCTTTTTTTCTGGTATGACCACTCAAACCCTACCATTCCCCCACTTTCTATTGTTTCTGCACTTAAACCTCTAAGACTCCTTACCCTGACCGAACAAAGGTGCCCATTTAGCTATTTACTGTACTGTTTCACATAGTTGCTGTCCAGGCACACGGAAAACTCCCCCACTACACTGCCAAGTCTCCAAATCCACCATTCCAGTTAATGGAAGTCTAGGTCACTCAAAAACGGAATTACAGCCACCAATTCTGTTTAGGTATACCACCTGATGTGGCAATATGTAATTTCATCACAAATCATTGCAATTGAATGCAAAGTAAAGGAAACTTGAGTTTATTTAGCTTCCAATTTCTGGGAGGTCAAGAGGAACTAGGATTGCTCTGGACAACAAAAGAAAATAGACTGTGCTTACAGATAATTTTCTGCCATATTCTTTCTTTAGGACCACTGTTTTATTGTTGCCCTTTCTATTACACGGGATGTACATATTATCAGGTGTTAATAAAAGGTCAGTGCCTGTACAATACATTCTACAACTGAGCACCACTTTCCGTAACTGAACAGGCAAAGAAATTACACTGAACATCAGCATCTGGCAGTATTTCTCCAAAAAAAGTGACTAAAATGGGTTTAAATTGATTAACACTATTAAATCACATCTAATATTTGATACTACATGATTTCATTACAGCTATACGATACAATTATACAAAATGTGTTAACATCAAAGAATACAACCAAAATTAAGATAGCAAACAAAACCTATATAACTTTTTTTTTCTTTACAGGAAAATACTTTTGAAGTATGCATGTAACTGCCCATTCTTTTAAAGAAAATCTACCGCAAGCAAAGTTATCAACCTCCAGGAAAATCACACATAGCATTACTACGCATATCCCCAAAAAGTGTACAATATGCACACTTGGAATACAAAATTAAAAAAATTGTAAGCAACAGGTGAGCTTCATATTTATAAGAATGTGAAAAGAAGTCCAATTTTAGCACTGTTGTATAAAGAATTGTCTTTTTTTGATGCAAGTTCATGAACTGACCCCTCCGGTTGGGGCCACACTTTACAAAACACCGTGTTCTTGAAACGGGATTACAGAGCAAGGTAGAGCATCTTAGCAACGTCACCTTAAAGTTTTTTTTCTGGTTTTTTTTTGCTTTTTATTTACTACTTATCAAAACACGTCCTTTAGGTTTGTAGGGTTCTTTTTTTTAAAATTCTTTCCTAGAAACAATATACAAAGGGGAGGCGTATTTATTTCCGATTCATACTCCTGTAAGATGCTTTGAGTTCAAGAGCTTTCTCTTCCAACTTTCACTGGTTGTTTTTGGCCTTAGCGTGTGTTAAGATGTGAGATTTCAGGTTAGTTGATTGCGCAAACTTCTTATTGCAGCCATCAAATGGGCAAACATAGGGCCTGTCGCCAGTATGAATTCGCACATGTGTGCGTAAATTGAAGTCCAGTGAAAAACGCTTTCCACATCCTTCAAACGTACACTGTTGAAAGGAAAAGACATACTCCATTAGCTAACAAAATAGTAGTCATTTCAATCATTGATTAAAACAACACTTTTCTTTAAGTCACTACACTACACAAACATGAAGCTAGATGCTGAAGATTATTACAGGTGAAGCTGTGGATATCACCTGAATACTTCAAGTTGTTTTACCACAGTAGTATATCTATTTTCAAGCAGGGAAAATAACTTCCAGCTTGCAAGCAAATGCTTTCACCAAAAATACCTTTCTCTGCATCTAGAACAATATTTTGCTATGCTGTACTAGAAAACAGAAGCAATGTTTCAGGTCAGAATTTCCCCGCTTTCAGTGATAATTTGCTCATTTTACCAGCTTTACTTCTAAGATGGGCTTGGAATACAAAGGGGCAACATGTTTAGCAGTGAATACTTATATTTACCACATAGCAGATCCAGCATATACATCTAAGTAAATGCCTAAGGACTGCAAATCAAGTTTCTGAAATGATTTATTTTTAAAAAGTCAATAGAAAAATATATATCTTAAACATGTACTGGAGAACGAGATATGCTCAAGACTGAATACCTGCAAAGAAGATTTATAAGGAGTATCATAGGAAGTAGGCAGGGGACCTCTGGTGGCAGAAGCTCACGTGACTTGATATGAACGGAAAGAGATTCAGTGACTACCATCATTTTGCTGAAAACTGATTAATACTCGCTACTGAAAATTTGTTCAGTTGACTCATGATACTAACAGCCCCCAGTCTCAGATGTCCACAAATGCTAAGCTGAAAAGATGTTACTACTCATTCAGTAGTAACCACAGACTTAATTTTTCAAGGGGTTAACTTTACATCATATTTTGGAAGTTATCTCGCATGTACATACAATTTGCTAATTTCTAACAAAAGCCCACGGAAATAGTTAAATGACAGCCTAGTTAGCTTAAGGGGATTTCCAATTTTTAAGATCATCATTCAGTGCCTTATCTGATTTTAGAAAACAACATAGTATCCCTGAAGTCATATGGAAGCTGGGTTACAGTTACAGTCTACACATTTACCAAATAAAATTGTGGTACTTATGTCTGGAGGTTAACAATACCTGAAAGGGCTTCTCTCCGGTATGAACTAGCTGATGTCGCTTTAGTTTTGAGCTCTCCACAAAGGCCTTGCCGCATTCTGCACATACGTGTACTCGAGGGCCATGAGTGTGCAGATGCTTCCTCATGGCAGAGTTGTCCCTGAACATCTTTGTGCAGCCCTTAAAAAGAACAGTGAAACTCAATTAGTAGATAAGCTAGTTCTGATAAAGAAGGCTTTATCTGCTACAGTACAAGCATTTAAAATGCTTTCATATCCTGAATACTTTCTTAAAAGTTGGCCCTGAAAAGGAGACCCCTTACATTTATTTTTTAAAAAAGACAATACCAAGAAAGCCAATAATTTGAAAAGCTGACACAAACCCCCTCCCCCCACCCCCGAAAAACCCGATCCCAAACAAAAAAACCCCAAACCCTGTCCTCACTTAGTATTATGAACCACATGTAGTCAAATGAATAACAGGACAGTACCATGGAGAAGATGCAGCTCTGATAGAAGCAAATGAATAAACCAAACAAAAGCACTTACAGTTTCAGAGGAAAAAAAAACAAACAAAAAAACCCCACACAAACAAAAGACAGAATGATAATTCATGGATACCTACGGTATATTCCTCAGTGTGCCATATTCTGAGTACTACAATATATGATATAGTCTCTAATATACCACAGATTATTCTCTAGTACCAATTTGTACATGCACCGCTCCACCTCCCAACATTCTGTCCTCCTCATTCCTGAGAAGAACTGGAGCAAAAGGGTTTCCCGCACGTAACAACTTGCAGGAACTACCTTGTCCAAACCGGCGGCAGCAGATTGATCGCTACCACCTTGAAATATAATGAGATTGCCACTGCTTCTACGGTTTAAACCTACTAAGTGATACCGGGCAACTGAATAAGGTAGGGATGGAGAATCCCTGAGTTAGTGCCAACACGGCCTAAAGCTAAACTCATTAACTCTGGTACAGCATCAAAAGTCTTAATCTGGAGTCCATGCTGCATCCACAAAGGAATACTACTTCTGATTCCAAAGTACACTTAAGGCAGCAGCGACCTGGGGCTCTCTTTAATTAACATCTCCGTATACATTTTTTTTTTCCACCTTTTAGCGACAATCAATGGACATTAATCATATGTTTTATAAGTGTTTTTCCTCAAGGTTCAAAATCCTTCATAAAATCTATTAACAACTGTAAATTCTATCTGTACTCCAAGTGATGCTGTTTAAACTTACATAAAACTAGTCTACCAACATCACTCTGTTACGAGGCATAAAATTTGACAACAAAACCTAAAGGAACATTCAACTTCCAATCTTAGATTCCACACGCTTTGTCTTTGGAAATTACTTCTCCCCCCTCCCCCAAACTAATAGCCACATTTAAATACTCCTTATTTCTTAAAGACACGGAAATGCCACTTTCGGGAAGAGTTCTCTCTTCAGGCACTAGAATTTCTTTGGCTGATTTACGAACTGTTGTGCCATCATTCACTGCACACAACAGAACTGGGTGGGGCAAAGCAGCACCAAAATAAACATACCATCAATGTGTTTTGCATTTATTTCAAAGCCCCTGCTTGCCTGAGGGAAGCAGTTACATCTTCTAAAAGAAAATATTTTTCTTTCCTAAACTGAAGTCATAAATGCACAAAGCCTAGAAACACTAGAAGGGAGAAAATGGAAGGACAGAATATTCTTTTTTTCCCCTGTTCAGATGAAGTTGAGGCTATGAAAAAGTAAATCAAAGAAATGAAGGCAGCATTCCTCGGTATTGTAAGGAGTAACTGTTCCTGTATCTCCACATACTATACTACAATAAAAACATGACCTTGTAGAACGTGAAGAACTGGAAATCAATAAAAGCACAAAGATGAATCCAGCACATTCCTCAGACTATGGCTGTCAGAAAGAAGCCTTCTATTCATACTCTCTAATGTGAGAGCTAGCTATCTACCCTGGCTATTTGCTTAGGCTCGCACTTATCTAGACCAGAAGCCAGCAAGATTGTATTTGTCTTTTTTCATTACAGACCAAGTCAGCAACAGAAGCTCTGCAAAAGCTGGATAATGCAGTAAAGCCAGATGCTACCAATCTAGGTGACTGGCAACATTTATTCAAGACAGAGGCTTCCCAGCTACCAGTGGATCAGAATCGAATCTCCAGGATGCCTCTCTCTCTCTCTCATGGTGATGCACCTTCCAGCTCTGTGGAATGTAATTCAGTCTTCCAATAATGCTGACTTTGGCATCTGCACCATAAATTGCTGATTCCTGATCTAGACTCCAAATCTGTCACAGTTTCCAAGCAGAGGATATATAGATCTTAGGAACGTACTTTGAACAGCTCTCAGAACATTCTTTCAAGTATGTATTCTTGGGTGGCAGGAAATCACAACAGTAAAACCAGCATGTTAGGGACTGTGCATCATGGTTACCAGAAGATTAGGGATGCACTAACCTTAAGACAAGGAATGGGAATAATATATTATTCAGTGAAAGGTTTTCAAGGAAGCCTCTAAAGAATGATAACTAAAATACAGTTAACTGAGTGTAGTCTATTAACAGTAAGATATTTTAGTTATTCATTCTCAAGAGAAAACATCAATACAAAATTCTGGTCTACAAATTACTACCTACTCAGAAGCTGAGCACTTCACTTACTTTGTGAGGACAAGCTATCGTTCGTGGAGCATCATCTTCTTTGATTTTTCTTGGTTTCATTCTTAAAGAAAAAAAACAACAAAACCCAACACATTAGTAGAAAAACATTAGTAGACAGTTCTTCTCCCCTAACTGCCTGCACAATGCACTCACTTATTTGATAGTATTACGTGCATGAGTAGTACCCAGTTTAATATTTTTAAAACCTTTATAATAATAGTATCAGTACAATTCAGCATTTGGAAAGTTCACCTTTTCCAGAATGACCTCTCAAGTACAAAATAAAACATTTAATACTACCTTCCTAGTTCTTCGAATATGCCGAAATACTATAAGTCGTAAAAAACCCTCTAACTGTAATTAGGAGGTTTTGTTTGAAAACTCATTTTTTCTTGTGCCAATACCCATGTGGCCTATTTATCTTCACTTTCTCTCCATCACTACACCAGGACATGAAGGACAGAGTAGCCTCAATCATTCTTCAGTATTTTCACCACACAAGACTTCAGAAGACTCTACAGAAGCAGGGAAGGCAGGCAACTTGTAGAATCTAATTAGGCAATGTAGACATCCATTATAAACATAGAAACTGCAATTATTCTTAATTTAAGCTACTGCACACATGGATTCCACTCTTGGCAACTGACAAGCAATCATCTATTTACTCTTGGTTGCTGATAGGGATCTTCACTGCTACTTTATGGCCGCAATTAGTCCCAACCGACTACATAAGGAGCCCAGCAAACTATTGCTTGCATGTGCTAGGTGTTTCAAATATAATTAAGGCTCCCTGTAGAAAACAATGTTAGAACAGGCCTGCTGTAACAACCACTTGTCTGAACGTCAGAGAAGAGTCTGCTGCGTGGAAGCTGTTCCAGGGAAATACACTGCACTTTTACCTATCTTTATTTCTTACACCTGTAGTGCTGTCTTCAAAAAATCAAAAAGAAATGGCTTTTCTTCACCTTATGGTAGAGGTAGGTAGGCATAAATAAATGCACTTCCTACAGCTGGAGATTCACTTAGATAAGTAATGAGATTTTGCACATTCCAACACCTTGCTGTAGAAGGGGAGCTAGCTGGTTTATCTGAGTTCCTGAATCATTTTTCCTGGTAATACAGTACAAGATAGTTCTGTGTGACAAGGTAGCTACCTATCACCTTTAAGTTAAACAAAAGGTTTTCTGGTGTACTCTCTAGTCTCAATGAAACAGATATGGGTGGCTTGAATTTAACAAAAGAATGAGAATTATCAGAATCACTATTCTTAACATTAAGAAGGAGAGGAGTCTGTTGCTCTCCAAGACAGTTTTAATCCCCATGAGTTCAGTTCCTGCAAACAGATACGGAAGAACAGGGCTTGGGGAAGAGATTTCCAGGTGGTACACACATGTGCTTTTTTACATGCATTTTTAATAATTGATCTAAGAGTGGCTAAACAGCAACCTCTAAGCATTCAAAACAATTCCCAAGAGCTGAGGGAAAATAAGATAAAATCTCTCCAATTCGACCACATAAGCATTTGTTTCTTTGCAGGCAGGGTCCAGTCTCTTTTGGTACTGTCACATTCCTATGCGTATGGCTGGAATTTGCCATTTCATCTGTTACCTTCATGTGGACAGATTAGAGAGGACAGCACCAGAAGGCTTTGTGAGGTTGAATTAAGGCAAGAGCAGTGAAAAACCTCCCTGAGAAGTCCTGAAGACTGAATCCAGGAAAACGTCCTTACAACTGCCGCTGGAGTCATATGCGATGGAGAAGTCTCCCATGGCTTTGTGGGCTATCATTTGCCCCTCAAACAATCTGACTCCTCTCAGTATTGCAGATACAACGCAGCTCAAGTGATCACATAGGGACTAAAGCACTTGACAGTTAGCCACTTCACAGACACGTTAAAACCCAAGGATTTAGAGCCTGCATTTGTTCTTTTCTTTGAGTGGACGCTTAGGAAACTCTTGCTGGCTCAGCATCTCCAGGCTACACTGAATACATACAGTGCCAACTGAAGAACGCTGCATTCTTCTGCAAAGTTAAAAATACAGACATGACAAAAATATGGAAGATGGAGAGTATCATATCCAACAATCCTCTCATTTACAGACACTAACAGCTCCTAGAACACAGGTGTAATGTATTTGTTTTGACAAAGCTCCTCTCACACCATCACCAGCAGCCTACCTAAATATTTCACCAGTTTAAGGGCAGAACCATCTTGAACACATCAAACTGTATCTGTTCCTGTAGATCAGCCTCTTTATTATCTTATCTTCCGATAATTTTTCTTTTTCCAAGATTACAGACCAACTTAGATGACCTTACTGGTTAGACTTAATTTATATAATCCAATTGGGATACAGAATGATCGTGCTGTGTTTAGTTTATGCAGCCTCTTTGTCCAAAGTATTAAAGACCTAAATCCAAACAAGTGATTGGGATTAACTGACCAACCAACTACATTCTCCAGTGACGTTCTAGACTGATAGTACTAAAGGTACTGAGGTTATACATACACACTAAAGCTTTCTTACCTCCACAGAAAGCTTTCAACTACCCTTTGCATGGGATTCTCCTTATTACGTCGCCACGATTTTTACAAAAGGAAAAAGCACAGAAACGAGCATCTGTTATGCCAAAATGGACAAAGGAGAATGCTTTGATAAGACAGGACATGGGAGAACAAAGTGCCATGGTTTAAAGCCATTAGAGAACAAACACCCTTAGGGGACAAAGCTGGTGCCAAAACCACCTCCTTTACTTCTAACTCTATCAACTTGTTAATGTTGGCCGAGTCATTCCTCCAGCCCCAAAAAACAAAGCAAAAAAACTCTTAGGCCCATGATCTGTGTCTGTGACACCATCAAAATGATTAAAAACACTATTGTTCTGAAGTCTTAATTGACCACCCGTAAAGGGAGAGACTAGACAGAAAAGGAATCACTAACAAAAGATGTGGTAAAGAGTGGGCAGTGCCTGCTTTTTTTTTTTAACAACACTTGGTGTAAGACCCCACTGATCATTGTGTTAAATCCTACTTGTAACTCTTGCATATTGCCTCTGGTATTAAGTCAATCTTTGAGAAAGAAATGCCACAACAGTGTCATCTGTAACAGGCTGCTGAAGTACAGTGAGGGGGAAAAATACCCTGGCCAGTGTAGTAAGGAAGCTTCTAGATCAGTGTATTCGGGAAGCTTGAGGAACCAACCGCAGCTAAACTGGATGGTCAGACATGGGACAGATGGAAACTTCAACATGCACCTTACATTTTTCAGTTCAGTGTCTGAGCAGGCACGTAACATTATCAGTGTCCATTCTGGAATAAGCTGACTTTTTAATTGTCAAGCTTTATTTCTGAAGTGAGGACCATCAGCCCAGCAATATGTTTGAATGTAAAAACATGTAGTCCCTAGTAACTACAAAATTGTAACAAGTTTTAGCTAATAAAGGGGCAGATTTTAAATCTTTTCATTTCTCCTGGAAGTATGGAAAGTGGGCAGCTTAAGCTTAAAATACAGAACAAGACTGTGTATAAGCACAGGGTTCCACAGGCAACCAAGCTATTTGAGCAAACAGAAGCAGACACTTCAACAGGACGAGGTGGCAAACAGAGTCCAGGTTACATCTCAGTGCCACAGGCAGCAAGAAGCTGCTTGGCCCTTCATACACGTCGATTAAAGGCACGAGGGCATGTACACCACAGGCACAGCTACGACAAATCGTTTTGTCAAAAAAATGCCATCTTGCTCACAAGGCTGTGGAATCCATATAGACAATCACTCAAAGAGGAATTTAAAGACTTACATATTCAAATGTATTAGAAAAAAGATTTTGGTCTTACTTTTAAAATTAACTTTCTGCAAAAGGAGACCAGACTACAACCTGGGCTGTTGATCTTAATTACACTGTTGCAGGTAGCTCTTGCTGGTGGTTAGACTTTTGGCTCCCACCCAGTAGAGCATCTCTACCAGCTCCGTCCAAGTTTTCTTAGCCTGAAACATTAACCAAAAACAGATCTCTAACACATACCAGTATTTAAAACAACTACAGACACACATGTTAATACCTGGGTGGACCTTTTGAAACAGCTGCCTTTGCAGAAAGTCAATTTACATGGCAAGACCAGAACTTTCATTTCTGAAGTGAGTTTAGATGGGGCATGCCTAGGAGTAGCAACAGCAGACTAGCTAACCGTGAAAAACTAGCAAGCGCACCTTTTGGACCAAGGCACTGGGACACTGCGATTAAAGGCTAAGTCTGCTAATTTTTATTGGGGGGTGGAGGGAGGGAATAGGGGACAGCAGATGGACCAGGAAGGTATGCAACCCAATAGCTTCACAGAACGAGCTCCATAAAAGCACACCCTCTCATCCATGCATAAAGAAGACTGAGTGAAATCACAGGTATTAAACTACTCCGTTCCTCAAAATAAAGCAAGCAACTCTGTCACTGTGCAATATCAGCAAGTAACAGCTGATGACATCCTTTCATCTACCCAGCTGAACTGAAGAACTGTACCTTGATGGAACCAGTCTCCACCCCAAATCTCTGTCAACCTTCACAACCTATTACTGTCTTGTAGATAGCCACAGAAACCATGTTAAAGCTAGGAATAATGGAAATCCACAAATCAAAAAGCAAGTAACAGTATAGAATCTCCTCGTCATTCCGCCATTTCAGTTTTTTGCCTGTTTAACTTCTGTGTTCTCACATCCTTTCTTCTGCCTCTATATGTAAGTCAAACCTAAATAGCATTACTCTCAAGCAACTCCTCTGACACATCCTAGAGGTCTCTGACAACTAGCAGTGATATTCACCTCTGCCAATGACACATCCTTAAGAACAGTTAAAAGAAGAGGAAGTTATTCTCTATCAGCAGTGTCACCACCACTTTGGATCTGTTTCCTCCTGCTGTTCTCCTTGTACCGCCCTGCTGAGGCAGAAATAACATGAATGTCATGGCCCTACGCTGCGGCAGTTAATTCCTTTGTGCTGAAAACTCCTGAAACTGGCTAGACTGGCTTTTGGATAAACAGACAAAAGGGGAGTGGTGCAAGGTGTCCTAGGAATCTATCTACAACCAAAGAGCCCACAGCCAGTGTCTTACCATGCTTTAGTCACAGCTAGGTTGGAAAATGTCATAAAAAAGAAAAAGTTCTTTCACTCCAAGATTCTGGCAAAAATAATTACAAGTTTGGAAGAATATCATATGTTTAAACAGTGAGAGTGACCTTTTCAGTGTGGCACAGAGCAAGAGATTTCCCCTCCCCCAGAACACCACTTAGGGTAAAGCAATTGTCAATTTACTGCCCTTTAAACTCTATAACAAGAACAAAAACAGTACAAAAAGCATATACCTCATAAAGAGGCCTAAGTCATAAATCTAGGTGGCCAGAATGCTTTGTCACTTCTAAGAAGGGTGTCCGATTTCAAACTGCAGTTTCCTCTCCTTTGTTTTTTTATCCATTTTGGAAAGTGGATAGAAAGGAAGGGCAGTCCTCACAAGGGCTCTCCTTCAGTAAAGGTACTAAGATAGTAGAAGATAAAGCCATGGAGTTTTAACCACTAGGACCCATTACTGTGCCAATTTCCCACCTATAGTATATTCCCCTCTTATGTATTAGTTTTACTGATGTCTGTTTCTGCTGTCTTCAGCCAGCTCAGTCATGTATCTGTCTGAAGGGTAAGAGGGAGGGAGAGGGCAATCACGGATATCCCTTTTAGAGGCTTCGTTTGAGGGAATGTGCCATATGCACCTATTAGAAATGTGTGCTACTTCCTAAGCAGTTATGGCTTCTTCACAGCTAACTACGAAATTATTTGTCATCAATTTAGAGAAAACATTTTATTTCACTTGAGGGGATTTCCAGCATCCCAGTCAAAGGTATCAAATGGGAATGTGGTAATTTATTAGGTTTTCTTTTTTTCTGAACAGATCATTCACAACTAATGCTTCACATTCTGATATGATTGCCTAAGAAAATTCCACTTTTTTTTTTCCTTTTTATTTCATTTTTAAAGCATACTTGAGAAAATGCATGAGCCCTACGACAGAACAAAATAATTTGTAAAAGGTGATAAATTACCCAATCAGGTATAATTTACGGTCATGTGTCTATGCATTACTGAACACATCTTCGTGTTCTCACACAGCTTGTTTATTCACATTGTTTTCCAATAGTTTTAGAACGTATAAAAGCCTTTCCATGAAAAGCCATAAGAGTTACAGTTAAAGGATCCGGATTCCTGCTACATGACTCAATGACAAATGCACTAAAAAAAGCGGCAAAAGACCATTGTATCAGAAGAGACTGTGTAACTGCTCACTCTTCTAGTGCCACCTAGCTGCTGAGCAGCAGTGGTGTCCATTGCAGATGCTGAATTATGACAGTTTTAAGTCTGGGTTTTTTTTTGGGGGGGGTGGTTTCTTTTTTGTTTTGGTTTGTTTTTTAAGGGCTACAGAGGACTTCAAGCACCAAGTCCACCCCTGCCCTACCTCTCAATAACCAGACCACGATCAGAACTCCAGAACCTTGCCTGAAATCTCCTATCACTAGAATTCAAGCTTTGCCCGTTTAAACTTAACCTCAGAACTTTATTCCCAAGAATCAAAGCAAATGTCTTAGTCAAAGTAAGTTGCATAGTTATAAACAGTGAATCTAGTTTGATTTTGAGTAGCTAATTTCTACAAATATATCGTGAGATTCTTCCAACTACCTTAACGAAAACAGGAAAGGAACCCAAAATAACTTGCTCACAACTGCACAAAATACATTTAGCATATAATTTTACTAGCCAGTTCACACTTCCTTATATGCAGAATGTGCACAATTGTTTTTCAAGTCATCAAAATACAAATTTGTTATTCAAAACGTTACTCACAGCACGTGAAGCTACTTAAGTTTAAAAGTAAGTTTCAACTTCACTTGCTGCTCAAAGATTTCAGAATGCAGCTACTGAGAATTTCAAAATTCTGAATCATAAAGCAACAAGTAATGCTTGAAACTTTCACAGAATTTTACACTAAATAAACACATGAACAACTGTATTCCTAGGACCTCCAAACACAATTCCAGTACATGCAATCTGATTTTTTTTTCTTCCAGTTTGCCATGCAAGGGTTCCAGTGATACTGCACACAGCTATCTAGATCAACAACGCAACTGATCAGTATAAAAATAGGTTTGTACATGCCAATGCTTGAATTCATGTTATTAGCTAAAAGGAGTCCCTCCAAAATGCTTCACTGCAAGAGGACCAAGACCTTAACAAGCAAAATGCAAATTCTAATACACCCATTTCCTTCAGCCTCAGCTATACACAATCACTTAAGACCTAACATACAACTAACCCGGTGGGGTTTTTTTTTGTTGTTGGCTTTTTTTTGGTTTGGTTTTTTTTTTTTTGAAGTTAGTCATCAATTCTGACCAAGAAATCAAAAAATCCGTCTTTAAACAGAAGATGCTTGAAGTTTTCACATATCTACAATTAAGCTATCAGAACAATTCTTCATAGGCTTTGGGCAACTTGGGGATACTGGTAAAGGTGATGTCCCCCCAGGTTTCTTACTCTACCACCATATATTTGTCTTATGGCTGAAGTGGATTACAATTTATCTGCTGTACAGAAATATATTAACAGAAAAGAGACTGTACACATAGAATTCAATCTTTCCATCATCTGCTACAAATTCTAGCTCTAGAACTTCCTAGAACATTCTACCATGAATGAAAAAAGTGGCAATTTTAAATTGCTGCCAGCTGCCACTATTTTTGCAACAGAAAACTAACTAAAACCCAAAGATGCAGCATATTTTACAGTATTAAGAAATATGCAGACAGATCTGATAGAAGCAATCTGGTAATTTCAAGAAGTCCAAATCCTGGCAACCATTTCAAGTATTCAAACCAATCTGGAGAAAAACATTCAGTATTTGCATGGAGAATACCCTATGAGAAACTATTTAAACTTCCTAACAGAAGATAGCTATTCAGCAGTTAAATGTTTAATAGAACCAAAGGTTTCAGCATGTTTTAAAATAACTGAGAATACCATTCTAAGCACATGATGAGCAGAAACGTGTAAGTAACCTTTTAGGATTAGAACGCTATGTACACTCAGACTACCACTTAAACATTTGCTTTCACAAAAAATTGTATTAACCTTCCAGCAGGTCTCAGAGGAAAAACAACTGTTTTGTCAACAAAACAAGTAACAACAGTATCAATAGCTAGAACCACAAACCACTTCAGATAAAACCCTGATTTTAGATCTTCGTGATGTGTTTCTATACATTTCCAGATCTGATAGCCTGAAACAGGGAGCAAGCCCTGCAAAACTATCTTACCAGGAGCCTTCAAAATCCAGTTCAATAGTTTTATCGAAAATAACTGTGGGATGAGGCTGTGCTGGCAATCCTCCGGCACAAACACACTGACAGAATTAACAGAAAAATCTTGTAAAAGGCAGAAGGATCAAAAAGGTGAAAGAACAGTAGATGCACACTGGACACCAAGATCCACCTAATTAAGAAGCCAGACCAGAACTTGTCCCAACAGTTCCTGCCATCTAGCAACTAACCCAGTAGATCGGGGCAGGGGGTGGGGGGGGGAAGCAGCATACTACTCCCTCTACTAGCTGACCCAGGAATTAAGAGTAACAACATCTGACCATCCACCTGCTCTAAGTGTCAGAATTGTGCACTAGAACTCTGAAGAACAGCCAGCTGGTAACTGAAAAATTATGAAAATAATGAAGGTGGGTGTAGCTTCATACACACATTTTGATTTCAACATGAGAAAAACTGATTATAGCAGCTGCAGAAAGCTGAAAGTTGTGTTCAAATATTTGGAGACACCAGCATTAAGGCTGCCCATGCACTGAGTGGAGGAGTACGCCTTTGGTAATTACAACCACATGCACACACAGAAGGGGACCAAATAAACCCTGCAAAGGCAACCATTGTGTCACAGCTTCCAGGTGCCCAAGCAGACTTCTCCGGTGACCTCACGGTTGCCCTCTGGTGGTCGTTGGCCGCCCTGAGCACTCGGCAGCAGAGCCGGGGCTCTGCGGGGCTGGGGGGGCGGGAGGGGGGAAAGACACATGACACTTTCAGTACTCCCCCGCGCCGTCACTTCACCTCTATTTGAAAGTAAAAGTCACCTTGTAACTCAGGTCAACGTATTGATATGTAAACGAGCTACAATTCTGATTCACTAGAGGAAAATCCAAGCGGTATAGTTACAACTGTGAAACTGCAATTATCAGCGGCACTTGAAAGTGCAAGACACATGACTCCATTAAAAAGAAGTTTGAGACCTACAGCTTAAAAAGTAAGTAAAAAAGAACAGTAAGTAGCTTTACAAACTAAATATTGTAGTCTAGCTTTCTGGTACTGAACAACCCAAAGGCAGCGTTTCGCTTATCAGATCCTTCGGTGCTGAAGAATCTAAGGCTGCTCCACAAGAAAGATACATTCTATCATGTCAAAGATGCAGTCTATCAGTGTATTTAGGTCCTGTCTTACCCAACGAGATGTAAAGACCAGAAGTCATTGAAGAAGTCACTGCTGAATATAAAACCCAGTTTAACATGGTATCAGCTACTCTGTTCTGAATCAAGTCCCTTGTTTTAGAAGATTATTTAATGGAACAGTAAGTCATATTAAGTCTACCATTTATTTTGCCTAACACTTCCATAGCTAAACCAATGGAAAGAAAACCATTTTAGTTTAATGATCCTTTCTTCCTACTTACCTAGCAAATTCAGCCAGTTGTTTGGGGTCTGAGAGGTCAATGCCAGGTATTCCACCAGGAGGAAGTTTCTTCCCTGTCATGTACTCTGAGTAATCTGGAGGAGAATTCTCTCCAATGATCTGCTCTTCCACCACTGTTTCATGGTCAATATCTTTTTTATCATCTGAAATACACAAAATACCAAATTCAATACATACTAAAGAACAAACCAGCATGTAAGTTATCAGGCTGCATCTCAATATAAATTCACTATTGCTGTACATTTAAAAGAATACACTGCACTTCCAGATTTCCACACTAATTGTAAAGAGCAAAAAAAGAAAACCCATCCACACAGTTAGAGCATGAAGAACACAGAAAGAACACAGTGGGGAAAAAAAAAAAAAAAGCAGAAGTCACATATCTACTTAAACAAATAAGGAAATAAGTGGAACAACCCTACAAATGCTGGCTGCATTTGAAAGATAATGTATTTTTCCTGAAATAATGCCCTTCAATTCCTTAACCTCTTCAAGACTAACCTCCACCATACCCCCTTTGGATCTCTCCACCAGTCAGTAACCAAGCAAGCCTACCAGAGGAATGGCAGATACTTACCCTGAGATGTTAGGACTACTGATCTTTACTTCAGAGTCTTCAGACTTCCTTGACCTCCGACAGAAGCGTCACAGAGGGACAAGAAATTTAAAAATAATTGCTAATGGGCTTCGGCACCTGCCCATAAAATTAAGTTTTTCAACACTTGCAGACAGGTCTGAACAAAGGCAAAAAACTAAACAGTGTGTCTCCCTCCCAAGGGAGCTAAACATTAATAAACTTGCCACTGCACTGCTTCTACCCGGTGTATGGGGAGCAGATTCTGCAAGTCACTTTATATACAAAGGGCTTGCAAAGTCAAAGTATTTACAAAAATATCTGGAAGTCTTATGTCGCAGGTGGTGTTTAAGAAATGGAAATACAAAGTGGTAGGACAGAAATAGCATTTCCTCAATTTAAAAAAAAAAAAAAAAAGAAAAACATAAGGCAGAAAACAAACAAGCCCACTTTCCCCCCCCTCTAAACAGAAACACAGGAAATAACATTGTTCATTACTCAGTAACTTAGATTGGGAAAGAGAGGACAAGACATACGCAAATAAAAGAAATATACTACGGACAAATTTCTATTCAATTTGTAATGCCTGCTTTTAATGTTTGCCACTGAGCTATTTCTAGAAATGTTACTGCTGGTTTGGGGTTTAATCTGATCTACCAGATCAAATAGCAGTTCATGTACACGTTCCATGGTGAAAGAGGAAAATAGACTCCAACACTGCAAAGATAGGAGTGTTAATAAGAAAATACTATCTGCAGTATTAAACTGAGAATAAATTGAAACACTGACTATTTGGACTTTTTTTTAAATTCTAATCTAGTTTACCATTCACCACACTACCTTTTAGTCTTTATTAGTGCTTCAAAGAAAGCAACTGAATTTACCTTAAGCAAGGATTATATGATAAGTTTTACAGCATCTGCAGGAGTTACAAATTCAAGTCAATAAACCTCTAATTTGGCAACAATTTGTTCTTCCAAAGAGAACTTGAGCAAAGATATTTAGCAATGCCCACAGAAAAGACATTATGAAGCCCAGAAGAGCACAGAACTTCTGGAAAGCTAAAAGCAATGCCTTCTCCCTGCTGCAGACTAGAATGAGATCAGCTGCTTTCAATGTAGCCATTTCAACAGCGACCCACGACTTCCAGTTTGACTGTTTGATGACATTCATAACAGAAACAAGTTTTCATTTCCTGCCTCAGATCAGATGCATGACTCAATAGGGAAATTTTGTATACATTCCATAAGCTCTTCTTTCCTTCCCTAGCGTAAAGGCTCCCACAATGCTTTCTTGTTACTGGAGGGTCAAACTGAAAGAAAGTCACCTTCAGTGCCTTCCCCAAAGCTCGCCAACAGAAATCAATTCCACAGGATATTGGAGTAAAACGTGAAAAGCCAAGAACATATTGCTTTGATACAGCAGAAAATAAGAGAAAGTATCCCTTAATATATTGACAGTTACATGGGAAAAAAAAAAACACCCTAAATTTTCCTATACCAAAAAACAGTCTCTCTATAGCAGCACGTACCTGCACTTTTAAAAAATAAATTGATCCAAAACAGACTAAAACAACAAAATACAAAACATTTACCTGAAAATACAAAACATTTACCTGAAAGCATTAAGTCAGGCTAACATCCTTCAAGAAAGAAGACCTGGTTCACACCAAAAAGTTGCTACTTTTGAAAAAGTATGTAGCAGACTTCAGTAGCTTTTTAGTATCCAGACCATCATAGTTACAGACCATCCTATGACTTCATCAACTCATTGAGAATACAAAACAAAAAGAGAAACACCCACACACTTCCTCGGAAGAAGTTTGGAAGAACTTTACTAATGTCCTCTATGCACGAATTTATCACAAGTCTATTTGTGATGCCCTACTAACCTGGACTAAGCAGCTCAAAGTCTGGAGGGTAAAGTCCAAACAAACTTTCACTCAGGCTGACAAGTTAACCAATATTCTCACTGCAAACAGGGCAGGTTGTCTGCTTGAGGTTTTCTGCCTTCAAACAAGTCCTGCTGCCCATGACATCCAATTATTTCCCCCTTTTCCTCTCCTGAAGCATCAAGAGAATCAAACACGCTGCAACCAAAGCAAAGCAAAACACAGGAACACAACCCAGGAATTCTAGTGACACCTCTGGAGAAGTACGGTACAAATAAGGCATGGTAACTCCATGCAGTTTATGCCCATGCCAAGCTAATCTGGATGCCACCCATACAAGCTAAATACGGACAGAGCCATGGAGCCAGTCAGGAAAAGGAAATTAACTGCTATGTTTTGTCCTGCTTTGTTTTGTCCCTTAAAACCACTTGAGAGTACAGTAGACTCAAATATAAGGCACTCTGCTGCAGAGTGTATTTAGCACTATTTTTATACATCTAATGCAGCTTTCTGTAAGCAACTCGAAACTTGATTTTAGTCCTGTCTTCTGAAAGATACTGAAGATGTGAATGCATGTCAATCGGTTCACCACTTTATCTTCACAAAAACATGCACTACCAGTTGCTGCAATAGCTATGTACAATATTAATCTTATAAAACTGTAAAACACCGATTTGTTAAAGACACCACAGATCTCCCCCAACATCCTTCTATGCCCAATTACATTAAGATAGAACAACCCAATTCAGACTAAGTATCTATGTACCTGTTTAGGATGTACCCAAACAAATCTTCGTGTTCAGTGTCCTTCCATCTGCACTTAGCTCATGCCCTATATACAGGCAATACAAATCTTGAACCGGATTCACTTCTGCTCTTCAAAGCAAGTACATCAAACACACATTTTTTTACTAAGATAGTGAAAGCTCAGTATTTTAGCCAGCCATATTTTGTGACTACCACTTAAAACATATTTCTATTGGTGAAATAACCAGAAGTTTTAAGATTACTAAGTCTGAGCACCAGCTGAAGTAGGAAGGAGCCAGATTACTGGGATAAAACTAGTAACCGCATATTCCATGCAACAGATCAATGACAAAACACAGTGGAATCTGTTTCCCAAGACTTTATTGATAACCTTTTGCTCTTATTACCACACTTTCTCCATCTCTTGCAGTCCTGTTGCACAGAAATTCTATCCACCTCAGAACCCCATTATTTCATACATTTCTAGAACAGTAGCTAGCTCCAACTGACATGACTGGAACTCCCCAGCTTTGTAAGATGACCTCCTTAACTCCCAACCCAAGAAGCCGTGTCAGTATTTCTCCCTCAGTGGTTCTTGATTTTAGCCATCGTACTCCACTTCCAGATCCCTTGTTCTCTGAGCCATCCTCCTCCTCTGTCACAGAGCAGGGAGGACACATCATTATTCAATCAGTGTTCCCCTGAGGAAAATAAGGAGTGCAAAAGGGAACTTGGAAGGTACACCTGGTAGCAAAGCTATGAAACCTAATCCTATAGCTTCCTCCCCAAAGTACCAAGTTAAAAGACATTCCGCTTACCAACTAAAAGGATGAACATCACTTAAGCTTCCATTTTCTTTTTATGATCACACAGTTAAACACATTTGTTTTTAGGAACAGCTGAAATGCAATTGCATGATAAAGGATGTATTCAGCAACTGTGCAGTACCAAGGCACTGTGGTAACAGCTTGGTTATTGCTACCACATTGCAATCTCCTCAGGCAAATTAGTTCATTGGTCATGTTTGAAAGCAAAGAACCATAATTAGCTTGTTAAATAATACAGTTATTTAGCAGACACTTCTGAATGTTAAATTCCATTTGCACAGTATGTCATTTTTTCACCTAATCGGCTGCTAGGTTACTTTCCCTCTGATGTGTGTTGCACACAGATGGAGAACAGGTTCTTCTTTCCTTGTGTCACCCATCTCTTATTTCACACTACTGAGACATGAACTGACAAAAACACCGCATATATCAATAGTCATCATCTGACTTCAACACTTGTGAGAGACTGTGCCGAAGCACTATGACCTTCTCAATCATCAGCATACAAGTGACATGGACCTCTCAGGAAAGGATCCAATAGCAAGTAAGAGGATTCTAGTTTGAAGGTGGGCAAAGAGGAAACCTAATTGAGACATTTTAAGTGATGAAGCACATTCATGTATTTCACTTCACTGAAAAGATACTTAGAACAGCTGCAGGCAAGTATCTGCCTTATTCTCTAGTTCACTGGCAAAAATGTCAGGGCAGACTCAACGCTTACAGATACCAAAAGTCTATATTGTTGCTTTAATCAAAGTCAGAAACAGATTATCATCTTAGTATTTTAAAGGCACCTGACAATCCCTTTCTGCCTCCATTATGAAAAATTTTCATATAAGCTCATTACCTATCTGTCATTGCAAAGAATTTTGGACATCCTTAATACAGGCCCACAACTGAACTAAATGACTCATCTATCATCTATACTATGTAAGACAACTAGTTAGACAGCAGATAATTATTTTTCTCACCCCTGCAATCTGATAAAGTCAAATGACAATCTCCTACTTTTCAGGATATTAAAGGTTTTGTTCTGTTTGTTGTTTTTTTTTTTTTTTTTTAAGAGGTTTTGAAGACAGCTCCAGAAGCCCAACACGAACCCCTTGAGCTTCCAAATACAGGTCCACAGCAGAGGCTTCCTAGATTATCAAGAATCATGTTCAAACCATACACTTAACTTCTGCATCTTTGTCCTTCCCATTTAGGAATAGGCTACTTGAGCAGTTTAACATTTGTGGGCAATGTTTATTTGGTCGTGCTATTTCAGCCCAAAGCTTGCAGACTATGATAACAAAAATAGTTGAAGCCAACACCTATTTCAGGTTTGAAAGCTCGACAGAGTTACGAGTAATTACCTAGAAGCAGATGCAGTTACACTAATATATTTCTCCCCCTCAAAATGAAGCCCCAGCTGCTTGAAATTCCAGCATTTGGTGTGATGGAGCCAGCGTTTCAGCACCAGCTTCCCAAATGCTCCTGTATCTAAGAATCAGGTTTGCAAGCACAATCTGACAAAGTCATTTCTAATGATCCTTCCTCTCCCCCAGCACTATTGTGTACCCAACCTGGAGTCATCAGTCACTGAAGAGTGACTGAATTAAAGCTGATTATCTAGCAAAGGCATATATAAATTCCACTTCATAAAAACAATTTTCCTAGTACAAACTGGAGTGTCTCACTTGGAAAGCACCACCGACTACATACCATTTTTAAAATCCCTTACAAGATACCCCAATGAAAATAATGAGGACAGATATTAGACAGTATAGAGAAAACACACTACAGGAATGCAATTAAAGTATCCACCACATACACCTCTTCAACCATTTCAGAAAATAGAACGCCTTTGTTCGGTTCCTATTTTCACACATGAAGAAAGGCAAATAATTCCATTCTGAAGATCTGGAAAGCTAATCTGAACTAGAACAAAGCATTCCTGTTTCAAACCAAACACTTTAATTAAAGTAATCACGGGTCACAAGTTTGATATCACCATAGATACCAAGGTGATAAGAGAAGTTATGGTAAGTATAAACCGTTGCCAACAACAGTACTGCAACTTCTAAGTAACCCCGTAACAAGACAAGGATCAAGGAGTCCCCTTTAATCACATTGCTATATATTTCACAGATTATTTCTCCACATTTCAAGAGGTGCTACTGGGCTTGTTATACTCATTTATGGACAAAGATTTATGATTGGCTAAATTTGGTACCACCCATGTACAAGCTAACACAGCAGCACTAGAAAACAGTAGCAAGTAATTAATTCACATTGTCTTCCCACACTGTGGTGAGCAAAGTGCCCTTCTTCCCAATTCAAATACCCAAGAACAGCAATATAGGGCTCATTGTTTTATCCTGATGCATAGCTTTATTTACTATTCATTTTTTTATAACCTTTTTGCTAAGCATTTAAACCAGTCAATTACATCAGTGTGCAAGCAAGTCTTTAATTATGTTGAAATACAGAGGCAAAACTACTATCTTTGTTCAAAATAAAGCATGCCTAATTCTGCAGGGAAACTTTAGTACAACTGCCCTTTCACAAGCCAGTAGTTTGTTCTGTTTCAGGGTGGTTCCCCCCCCCAGTTTATCTTCTTTTGGAATTTTTCTGGCAAGCATTCCCCCTCTAAAATTGCAGAGAACAGAACGAAGCCTCAGCATTTGACCACTTCAGACCATTTCTATAACATTCAATAAGCTGTGTAAGAGACATAAAAGCCTATCCCGTAGGCTCAGTAAAACTTCACACAACACTCTTAACTGAGCAGGATATTACCAAAGGCTGTTTGAAACCAGGGGGCGCGTGTGCATGCACGCACACAGGGAGGGGAAGTCAAATTTTAATACTTTTGCCTGTTTATTTTGTGATTTTGCTTTTGGGAGGCTTTTTTGGCATTAGAAGTCAAGTCAAAATAGGTATTCTGCATCACGGATATAATTGAGTTGAATGTAGCAACGCAATGCAATCTCCAGTAAATTACAAGCGGATATCATTCCCACTGAACTTGCATGGTCATGCTCATACAGAACAAAACCACTGAAATCAATAGGGCTACCCTGATGTAAAAGTTGTGTACGCAGGAAGAGAATCAAGTGTATTGATTATATACATGCTTCACTTCAGCCGAGTAATAATCAGCATGCAGAAGCTCTAAGGAAGCATCCTATCAGGCACTCTGAATTTCAGAGTGCAAATGCACGCTAGAAATTGTCAACTGATCTCAGCGAGGTCCTGTATCCTGCCAGCTCATGAGTCATACACCCACCTGCATTCAGCTATCTTAGGTAGCTTCCACAAACCCAAAGACTATAGTAGTTTCTATTATCTTTTTTCTTGCTTGGATGCTCAATTCTAAGAAAAAAAAAACACCCTACCCTGCAAGATTTATTCAGGTTTCATACAATGACACACAGAAGCATATAGAACCCCATTCTACTGAACAGTATTTGGGAAACTCTATTTAAGAGTATAGAAAGTTCTTTCCTGCTCATCAAGAAGCAGAGAACTTTGATGAGACTCATCGGGCTGTCATATATATATATGGCTGATATACCAGAGGTGTCATACACTGTCAAACTTGCTAAGTAATTGCCTATATTTAAAAAGAGAGTAAAAAATCAGCATCACCATTCTTTTCATCTTTTCAGACAAGTGAATTCAGCCATCCAATACAACACTGCCCTTTCTAACAACTACTGGTCACTCACAAACATCACAGAAAGCAAACACTTTAGACTACATCAGAAACTTAAAGAGTATCTCTATCTTACTAGACTCTTTAAAAAAAATAAAAGAGCACAAAAATTATGATATGCAAGACAGACTACCGACTTACTATTCAAAGACCACACACCGATTTAAATATTACATGAACTGATACTATTTGACTGCGTTTTTCCCCACACTTACATAGCTTTAGCACCAAACTTTGACTATAGAGCCTAGCTGCCAGCAACACATTTTTTGAAGTAAAAAAAAAAAAAAAGATTAAATTAAAAACCCAATGTGCCACCAGTAACACTTTTCTGCTGACTAAACAGACTCTTCCCCCGCCTAGGATTTTAAAGGAAAGGATCAGAAAATCGTGGCAGATGACATAAGTGACAAGGGCAGGCGCATGGCAGGTTTACTCCAAGTCCCACAGACATTAAATACCTTCACAAGATTTTATTCCCTTTAAGAGACGCTCCCACAAAAAAAAAAAAAAAAGAACAAAAACAAACCACCACCCCCACCCCCCCAAAAAAAACCAACAAACCCGAGTCCTCAAAAAACATATACAACCTCACACAACACGGACTCCCTGCGCCTATTTAGAGCCCCGATTCAAAGCTCTGGACCTCGCCGAGGAGAAGCGGAACGGTCTCCGAGCGCCAACCAGAGATCGCTCCTTTCCTCCCCGCGGCTCCCCGGGACGGCTCTCGGCTGTCAGACCCCGGCTGCTCACAAGGGCGCTTCCGAAGGGCCGGTTGTTTGTGGCCGTCCCCTCCGAGGCCGGCGAGAGGAGCCCCCGCGGGGGCCAAGAGGTGCTTTCCCCTCCCGCCGCGCCCCTCCCGCCTTCCCCCGGCTCC
>NW_009649864.1:2057967-2058343 GCF_000708025.1 Charadrius vociferus | reverse complement strand
CCGCACCCCCTCCCCGCCCCGCTAGGGTCCCCGTCCGAGACCAGCGGCTGCAGGGCTATCATGGGCTGGTGGTGGTGGTAGTGATGGGGCGGGTGGTGCGGGCCGCACTCCTCGCAGCACTCGTCCTCGTCCTCCTCTTCCTCGTCCTCCTCGCCGCCCACCACGGTGGTCTCGATGGTCTCCACCGGGATGGTCTCCACCTCGATCTCGTGCAGCTCCACGATCTCGGCCGGCATCTCCGAGCCGTCCGTGGCGATGTACAGGGTGTCTCCCGAGGCCATGGCGGGGCGAGGCGCGGGGGGAGCTCCGCGGGCGGTGAGGGGGCTCCGGTCCGCTCCCCTCGGCGGATGGTGGGGCTCGGGCTCCTCTCGCTTCT
>NW_009649864.1:2045720-2057073 GCF_000708025.1 Charadrius vociferus | reverse complement strand
CTACTCCCAAACCCCGCAGTTCTTGGCTAAAAATCGCGCGCAGGCGGGCTGCGGGGTCTGGGGGGCGCAGGCCGGGCTGCCGGGGCTGCTGCCCGCCGCCCAGCCCGAGGGCCGAGTCCGTGAACTCGGTTACCCTGAAGCAGGGTGTAAAAATAAGTAATAACACTGTAATTCAATCGCTGCGCGAAATTCCAGTAGGTGAAGTGATCCCCTCTTTTAAAATGCAATTATCAAGTGTAATTTGCCGTAATTACTAACGCATCCCTCCATTGCTCGCCAAAACCTCTCAAACAACGACAAAACGTTACGTGCTTTGCAAATGCAGCAGCTTTCTGCCCCAGCCACTCTGCCCTTACTTCCCCGTCTGCCAGCTCCCATGGGATGTCCCTTCCTTACCCCACCGAGGAACTTCCCCGCGGGAGAGGTCCTGACGGAAAAATACCACTCGTGAGGGGTTTGCACTCATTTGATCATTAGCTTTGTAAGGGGCCAGGCCTGCGTGCATATAAGTAAAAATAAACAGCATTTCCAAAGAAACAGCTGCCTGCCTTGGTATGAACAAGCAGATTACCAGAAGGAGATGCAGAGTCATGGACTGGGGCTCCTAAGATCTCATTTTACGCAGTTCTCAAAAGGTAGTGGTGAAAAGTCCTTCAAAAGGGCTGTATGTTATCTTCAGGCAAAGATTAAAGTACTGGTACCGCTGCGAGCTTTTAAATCTGAAAAAAAAAAAAAAAGTGTTTGGTTATATGAAATAAACTAAATGCGACTGAACATGAGGATTTTAAAACAAGTTAACGCCTCGTAGGCCTTTGGTACTCATGACAAGATCATCACCTTTTCCTCATTCCTTCTTGGCTATTAACACCACCTTTCCTTCCCCTTATATGTTACTATTAACTACAAGGACAGATTTGCCTCTTAAGTATTTCCGAGGCTGCTGCAAGTATACAGTCCATTTTTGTCTTCACTTCTCACTACACCACTGCTTTGCTTCATCATATCCCAAATCTCCATGATATAAAAACTGGGAAAAGATTCCTGCTAAGAAGTGCTTTCTTCTTCTACCTCAGCATGAAGTGTTCTCAAAGTTAGTCTAGTCCAAGTCTTAAGACAGTTAATGATGAGATTGGGAAATACTTTACTATTAAGTATTAGAACAACATATTAGAACAACAAGTATGGCAACAAATTTACTTAACTGTGGAGATCTGGGAATTCCTTCTCTCCAATCACACTCAGCATTCCCATTTTAACAAACTACAAGATGTAGTTTATCATTGCAAAATTCTTATAAACTGAAAGGCTATTTTTAGATCCTGGAGAGAGATTTCCAAACCGTTACATGTAAATTCAGCCCCTCTGTCTGTAGTTGGAAGGGCAGATGTAACAATGTGGGAAAAATAGTGCCTGTAACTTTTAATAAATAAGAATATTGCAAAATCTGAATGAAGTTTCCCTTGTCACCCAGTAAAGTTAAATGTAATAAAAAATGGTGAGTCATTATGGAGTTTATTTATTTATTTATTTTAAGGAAAAATGCACAATTCACTTATACTTTTTATTCTAAGCTTGCATAGACAAAATATTAATGTCGCCTACATGTTAGACATGCACTCAGTCTTGCTCTTGAATTCCCACTGGCGCTGACATTGACTTCAGAGTAAGTGGGATTTGGCCCTGAACTGATTATTTTTGGTCAAGTTATTTTTTTGCTGTAAATGAGCTTTGTCAAATATAGGAACAAAGTCACAAGTCTCTTGTTTGTCAATACAATTTTTTGGTCCGGGTCAATGATAATAGTTTAACAGTTTTGTGCAACCCTGTTTCATTTTTGTGTTTTTACTGCAAACAAGTATATAATTTTGGATAGAAAAGGCACTTTTAAGTTTGTAAGCATCAGTACCATCTTATTTTGAATATTGCAAGTGTTTTCTACTTTTTCCCTTGCTTTGGCTTTAGGCCAATGTTTTAATGCTTTTGCTGCAACATTCACAATTCAATATTTTTCAGTGAGAAATGTTACATGATACAACTATTCTTCATCAGCTCTGTTTTATCCATTATACAGTTCTCTTCATCCTGAAGGAGATGGTTTGCTTAACTAGCATGTAATTATCTTTCATTAACTGCAAGGATTAGACATACATCATTTTTCCAACTGCTTGACGAGAAAAAATTACACCAACAAGCAAAAATGAAGATGTGAAAGCTGCCAGTGAAAAGGTGTTTAAATGAAAACTTTGTCCTCTGCCCAAATAGTAGCAAGTTACTCTCTTGATAATCTCTTATCTTCCTGCCCTATGCGCCCCATTTTGCTCCCCATCCTCAGAACTCCAGCTTGTTTGTTAGCCACATTTAAAAAGTGAGGGGAAAAAAACCCCTTGATTTTAAAAAATTAAAATTTCCATTGGAAATAAAAGCTATTTTAAGCATTTAAATAAAAGCTATTTTTAAGCATCCATAATGAATAAGTGTTTAAAAATATATATTCTTTACAAGGTCTACAAGCTCTAGGTGCCTCAGATTTAGCTGTTTTACTTTTTTTCTGGTTCCTTCCTTAAACTGCTGTAGTAAATTGTAGTCCACCGTAAGTCTGCAGAAACCAGTTTTTAACTTTTCCCACGCACACACCCACCAGCATTGTTTTTTTCTCCACTCTCCTTTCCTGGCACTGCAGAATTCCTGGTAGCAGTTTCAAGTCCTGAGCATACCTAACTGAGAGAGCAAAACGGCAAGAGCTTTCTCTGGACCAACCCAGCTTCTACCGTCCTCGTGGCTTTTCTTTCTTTTGGATTTAACCTGCTCACACATCTGCCTTTCTTCAGCAGCTGGATGGGCAGGGGAAAACCTCAGGATTCAAAGAGAGAACAGCTGCAAAGTCAGCACAAAACAGTATAGTAGCTCTGTATAGTCATCATTTGGAGAAGTTAGAAAGCTATGGGTTACTGAGAGCTGACCTCCTTTAATTTTGGTACAGAGTCTCATAAAAAAATAGTGCCACCCACACATACCTGAGCTACCAGTAACATGCACAAGACAGACAGAAAGAAAGAAAGAAAGAATGAAAGGAGGGGGGGAGGGGGGGGGAAGGAAAAGAAGACAGGACAGGATAAGGTGCATGCTCTGCAAGAGATTTCTTACTCCTCTGAACCTCCCTCAACTTTTAGTTTTTGCACATGTTTGGCATCAAGTGTTACAGGAGATCATACAGAGCTTTAAACAGAAGATCATGGCAGAGCTTTAAATTAGGCTTGAGGGGGCAGGGGGACAGTATCAGTCTTCACCGTGAGAAGCTGTGGGACGACAGGTAACAGGGACGAGGTGCAAGTGAGGGCCCACAGGCTGTTGCTCTGAGACGTGCTGGCTACACTGCAGGACACTTGAAGTCTTATGGAGATGAGTCAGGGACTTCTAAGGTAGTGGGAGCCAAGAGGGATACGCCGGTGAAGTTCCCCAAAGGACTTAACGGGTGTTCCTCTAAGAAGGTTACACGTCCAACAGCCCGGCTGAAATGCCTCTACACCAATGCACTCAGCATGGGCAACAAACAGGAGGAGCTGGAAGCCACAATGCTGCTAGAAAGCTATGACCTAGTTGCCATTACTGATACCTGGTGGGACGAATCCCATGACTAGAGTGTGGCTATCAATGGTTACAGGCTGTTCAGAAGAGACAGGCAAGGTAGGAGGGGTGGAGGCATTGCCCTCTACGTCAAGGAATGTATAGAGTGTGAAGAGCTGTCTCTGAAGAATAGCCACAAGCAGGTTGAAAGCCTATCGTTAAGAATAAGAGACAGAGGCAACAAAGGGAACTTTGTGGTTGATGTCTACTGCAGGCCGCCTGATCAAGGGGAGCTTATTGATGAAGTCTTCTTACTCCAGCTACAGAAGGCATTGTGCTCACAGGCTCCTGTCCTGCTGAGGGGACTTCAACCACCCCAACATCTGCTGGAAAAGTAGCACAGCAGGCTGTAAGCAATCCAGGAGACTCCTGGAGTGCATCAAAGATAACTTCTTAAGCCAGGTAATAGACAGCCCCACCAAAGGAGAGGCAATACCGGATCTGATGGTCACCGGCTCAAGTGAGCTAATTGGTGATGTCAAGATTGGAGGCAGCCTGGGCTGCAGTGAGGGATATGGGTCAGGGGAAGAATAGAGTCAGGACCCTGAATTTTAGGAAAGGAAAGTTCCAGATCTTCAAGGAGTTTGTCAATAGGACCCTCTGGGAAACTGCCCTCAGGAACAAGGGAGCAGAACAGAGCTGGCAGATCTTTAAGTACACTTTCCATAGAGCGCAAGAGCTCTTGATGCCCAGGTGTAAGAAACGAGGCAAGAGATTGGCATGGCTGAGTCGAGACCTGCTGGTCAAACTAAAGGGCGAGAAAGAACTGCGCAGGCAGGGGAGGCAGGGACAGATATCCTGGGAAGAGTACAAGGATGCTGCCCAGTTGTGTAGGGATGGGGTCAGGAAGGCCACAGCACAGCTGGAGCTGAACTTGGTGAGGGACACAAAGAATAATAAGAAGGGCTTCTACAGGTATGTTAGCCAGAAAAGGAAGGTCAAAGAAAGCGTACCCCTCCGATAAGCAAGACTGGCAAATTGGTAACAAGGGATGAAGAGAAGGCTGAGGTACGCAATGACTTTTTTGCCTCAGTCTTCACTGGCAACGTCTCTTCCCACACCTCTCAAGTGGATGGATGGCAAGGCAGGGACTGGGGGAGCAAAGTCCCTCCCACTGTAAGAAAAGATCAGGTTTGTGACCACCTGGGGAACCTGAACATAATGAAGTCTATGGGACTTGACGGGATGCACCCCAGACTCCTGAGGGAATTGGCTGATATAGTTGCCAAACCACTCTCGATGATATTTGAAAAGTCACAGCGGTCAGGTGAAGTCCCCGGTGATTGGAAAAAGGGAAACATTGCACCTATTTTTAAAAAGGGTAGAAAGGATGACCCTGGGAACTACTGACCTGTCAGCCTCACCTCTGTGCCTGGGAAGATCAGGGAACAGATCCTCCTAGAAGCTGTGCTAAGGCACAGGGAGGACAAGGACATGATTCGAGACAGCCAGCATGACTTCACCAAGGGCAAGTCCTGCCTGACCAACCTAGTGGCCTTGTATGATGGAGTGACTACATCAGTGGCCAAGGGAAGAGCTATGGATGTTGTCTGCCTGGACTTCTGTAAGGCCTTCGACATGGTGCCCCACAATATCCTTCTCTCTAAATTGGAGAGGTATGGATTTGATGGGTGGACTATTTGGTGGATGAGGAATTGGTTGGATGGTCACATCCAGAAGGTAGTGATCAACAGCTCAATGTCCAGATGGAGACTGGTGACAAGTGGTGTCCCTCAGGGGTCCATATTGGGACCAGTACTATTCAATATCTTCATCAGTGACATAGACAGTGAGATTTAGTGTGCCCTCGGCAAGTTTGCAGACACCACCAAGCTGAGTGGTGCAGCTGACACACCTGAGGGAGGGGATGCCATCCAGAGGGACCTGGACAGGCTTAAGAAGTGGGCCCATGTGAACCTCATGAGGTTCAACAAGGCCAAGTGCAACAAGGTCAGGGCAACCTCCAGTATCATACAGACTGGGGGATGAAGGGATTGAGAACAGCCCTGCCAAGAAGAACGTGGGGATACTGGTGCATGAAAAGCTGGGCATGAGCCAGCAATGTGCTCTCACAGCCCAGAATGCCAGCCGTATCCAGGGCTGCATCAAAAGCAGCGTGGCCAGCAGAGTGTGGGAGGAGATTCTGCCTCTCTGCTCTGTTCTCATGAGACCCCACCTGGAGTACTGCATCCACCTCTGGGGACCCCCAACATAAGAAAGACATGGACCTGTTGGAGCAGGTCCAGAGGAGGGCCACAAAAATGATCAGAGGGCTGGAGCATCTCTCCTATGAGCACAGGCTGAGAGAGGTGGGGGTGTTCAGCCTGGAGAAGAGAAGGCTCCGGGGGGCCCTTATAGCCGCCTTCCAGTACTTAAAGGGGGCCTACAGGAAAGATGAGGACAAACTTTCAAGCAGGGCCTGTTGCAATAGGACAAATGATGATGGCTTTAAACTAAAAAAGGCTAGATTTAGACTAGATAACAAGGAAGAAGTTTTTTATGCTGAGGGTAGTGAAACACTGGAAGAGGTTGCCCAGAGAGGTGGTAGATAAGCCAAACCTGGAAACATTCAAGGTCAGGTTGGTCGGGCCTCTGAGCAACCAGATCTACTTGAAGATGTCCCTGCTCATTGCAGGGGGGTTTGGACTAGATGACCTTTAAAGGTCCCTTCCAACCCAAACTATTCTATGATTCTATGATATGTGTGGGGTTCTTGTTTTAGGGTGAAGAGTTACATCAATGTAAGTGTTCTAAAGACAGGTTACTGGCACCATTTAGTATGTATAGAAGACGTACATGGAAAATTTGAAAAATCATGTTTTGTTTCAATTTACACCAAAGGATGCAAGCTTGGGCTTTAAACAAGAGTGATCGATCTTTTCAGGTTCACAGGATCACAGAAGAGCTGAGGCTGCAAGGCATCTCTAGAGATTGTCTAGTCCAAACCCCTGCTCAAAAGTGGGGTCAAAGAGAGGAGGCTGCTCAGGGCCGTGTTCAGTCAGGCTTTGAATAACTCTAAGGATGGCGACTCCACAGCCTCTCTGGGTAACCTGTTCCCATATTTGACCCCCCTCAGAGTAAAGAAGTTCTTTAAGTAAAATTTCCTGTATTGCAATTTTTGCCTGTTGCTTCATGTCCTTTTACTGGGCACCACTAGAAGAGTATGGCTCCAGCTTCTTTTTTTTCTTTTGTTTGCAATTTTATTTTGCAATTCCTGGGATGCTCAGTGCCCTAATTAGACTTAAACCATTTGTTAAATGCAGACTACCTGCAGTGAAATCAGCAGTGCTGCTCATAGTACAAGAAGATATGGGACGCTTGAGGCATCGCAGCACCCTGACTTGGGAGAACTCTTAAAGTCCGTCTCTCAGGTGTGCTCCATATAGCATCAGCAGATGATGGTCAGCACTCAACATCAGTAGCCACTCAATCAATATTACGCTTTTTCCTCTTGCATGTTTTTTTGTTGTCTTGTGGTGAACTAGTAGTTCACAGCATCCAGAATGCATAGTTGTCATTGCTGTACTAATCCAACTTAGTGCCTAATATCCGGTCGCATGATATTTATATAAAAAGCTGTTTCTCATTTCATACTACAGAAACTAATTGTTCTGGCCCTTATCTCAGCTGCATCAAGCCAAAACTAGGTAACTATTTTTTTTAAACAAGAATTACCAAAAGTCTGTTATATTTTAAGAAAAGGAAGGACACACAAAATAAGTTAATCTTTCACAAAGTAAGAAAGAATGACCAAAAAGATCAAGGCTTGTTTTCTAAATCTTAGGTCTTTTTCTTTTAGTCACCTTCCGCTTACGTTAAAGTGAGAAAGAAGAAGAATTTTGAAGGATGAAACAAGTGAGCTTTTCACAGCCATTGCCTACAGCCTCCTTTCTTGCCTCTAGTGAAGTCAACACACCCTTTCCCCAATTTGTTTCACCCGGCCTTTCAAATTCACTGATTTGGAAACTTCTGATATCCTATTTTTTTCTTCTCATTCTCACACAAACTGTTTGTCTAATGTTTGAGAAGAAAGATTAGCCCTCCCATTGTAAATCAACACTGGTCACTAAACTGATAATACTTACATATCTAGTTAAATATGTGACATGAATAGCTTTTAAGATATTTTTGTTCTTGTATAAAGAAGACCAAATACAGAGTCATTTAGTGGAGGAAAAGAAAATCAGTAATTGATAATACAGGGTTCCCGTGTTAACACCTATCAAAGACTTATCTAAGACTAATGAATAAGTTCTGCCAATTCAAGATATCAGGTTTTCCTTGTTATCTTCATCTAGAATGGCTTATTAATCAGTTAAAAGAGAAGAGGTCTTGAAGAAAAAAAACCACAAACACTCAGGAAGAAATCTGAACAAGGATTTACAGTGCCATTAAAGTAATTCACTAAGAAAAATGTTAATTAGCTATGCCATCTTTTCCCAGAGTCCTTGTCCTAGCTCTTTGCAGCTCTGCAGGAAATGTGGTTTTAACTTTACCTTTATAGCCCTTCATAATTTCGCGTCCTCATCTCCAGCTGATCTAATACAGCTCCTGCCATGCCTGGCCTTTATGCCCGAGCTTCTGCTACAAAGATTGTTGCCCTTTCTCCTCAGATTTCTAATTAAACATGAGGGAAATCCCTGATCCCAAATTGCGTATGGACTCCTACAAAACAGGTTTAAAGGTTCATTATGAGCCTAAGGTTCTGCTTGCTGGCCATGACTGGGAACAAGCAACGAACTCTGTGTGCACCTCTTGTCTCTGTTTCTTTGTTCCGGTACTTCTAATAATTATTGTTTTCTTTGCTGTACTGCATGCTACTTCAGATTCCCCTCTTAAAAACAAACCAAGCAGCTAACAAAGCTACACCAATTAATCCGCTGAGATTTATAGCGCTGTCCTCCATTTGTCATCTGCTTTGGGACTGAGCAGAGAGGAAGGATTTTCCCTCGTCTGTTATCTTGCAGAGGGAGGGAGACAGGGTTTGCACTGCCCCCATTACAAACTAATTTCTAAGTTATGGTCACTAATTACCCCACTCTCATTGAACAGGTTTGGTTGTAAGGACAAGATAATATAATTCGTTTTTCTTACTGTATGAAAGGATACATGAATCAGTGGGCCAGAAACATTTAACCCTTCAGTTGTGCATAGAAAATACAAATAATTATTATTGAGTTGTAAAGCTGATGATCAAAAATGTAGGTTTTGGCCTCCATTCTTAATTTCATGGCTGAGGTTCTGAAACTACCCTTCCAAAAATCCTCAGCTTTTACAAAGCAGTCATATTAAACCTACCAACACAGGGTATGTGTGAACATCTGAACAGGCTGTATTTTGCAAATTAGAGACAACACAAGAGGCAGAAACTTCTGGGAAATAATACATATTAGTTGAGCCAGCGCGAGATGATTTCACGCCTGCCAGCACAGGCGATATATGTGAATGCGTGTCCTAACTGCTCGTACTGCACCCTGGGAGCGGGAAGGAAATCTGCAGCTCCGATTCATGTCTGTGGTCTTGCAAACATCAGGACTTCTTAGCCCTCCTCCTGCAGGTGCGTTTGCCTGCCTTACAGATGCCAGACCTCATGCTGGAAAGTGCTGAGCCCTCAGCTTCTATTGAAGTCACCAGGTATTGATAGCGCACTAAGAAGTACCCCTTGAGTTAACATTGCATTTTAAGGGAACGATTCAGATTGAAATTAATAAGCCTAATTAATTAAAAATAAGTAAGATGCATAAATCGCTGCAGTCTCAATGCAAGCCCAAGGGCAGCTATTTTTTTCTTAAACCGACTTAGCTGGGTTTCTACAAGGCAATAGATATTGTGACTTGATTTTCTCTGACAGTTTGCTAAAATATAAGATAAAAACTCATACTCCTTAGGCATAAGCAAAGCTGATCAATACTTTGTCTAGCGTGCTTGTATTAGAAGGATTTGTAACTCAAACTCATTGGAGGAAAGACTGTAATTTTACTTAGTGGTTTTATAGTCAAATCCTAGTCCATTGCGGAGGGACTGTAGATCTTGCTACAATATAAATACCAAGTAAAAATATTTCTCCAAAGCAAAAACAGAGACCGTATGACATAATCTTTGGAATTCAGCAGAGTTTGTTATCAAAGTTGTTCTCCGACTGTTCCCCGCAGGGGGAATTCTTCCCATATGCAGGCACATCCACACGTGCATACACATCCACGCAGCTAACCAAGTTCAAGTGGCTTTTTTTCCTCTGCTCAAAGCTCAGTCTCTGACTTCAAGGGGCTGAACCAAGTACCCCTCTTAACCCCGTGTCACTCCTATTGTCAGAAGTGAGCTCAGCAGCACTGAAATAAATCAGGTTTTAAGTATATCAGGTTGAAACTTGAGTATTGGGAAATAGGTTGGAAAGAGCAGATCTGCTAGGGTCAGCTGTGCTCTGGAAAGCACTGCTGTACCAGGGACGTACAGCAGTGTAGGGGTTTACAGAAGAGACCCATCAATGCTTAGAGGGGCAGGAGAGAAATCCCAGTTTAATCTGATGCCTTTCATCACAGGACCAATATTCTCTCATGATCCTGACGCTCTTTGTCAAAAGGGAACCCCTTAGGTTCTCACATTTGGATAAGTGCTTAAAAATGTTGCTACTTTTTGCATGTAACATTTTTGCTGTGGAAAGGAATTTAGTTAATACACACCATTCAGGTATTTGTACCAGGATGCTAGTATAACCATCCCCGAAATGACAAGATTGCAGGGAGGGTAGCATAAGCTATTAATGGGATAAGTAGTTATGGTGCGTAACAGCAAATGTGTCTCATGGTAGAAAGCAATTGCAAATCCTCTGAACAATATAAAACACTCTGTCGAATAAATTACTTTCCAGAAAGACTGTGATTCTTTGAAAAAAGCTAAGAAGCAGAGGAGTGAAAATGTAACACGAGAAAAAATATTGATGTAGGAAAGGAAATTGTTTTCATCTGAATCCTGCAGAAGCAGTCTTTCTAAACACATCCTGTACATGACCATAGCAGTGTCATTAATTAGAGCAGGCCTGCATTTGTTAAGCTACTAGCTAATGATCAGATCAAAACATTTTAAAATTTCTTAAACATGTATTTCTAAAGGAGGCAAGAACATGTGAGTGCTACCAAATCAAGTCTATGGCTTCCATGAAGTTAGCCCTTCCTAAGACATAGTCTTGATTTCCATGACATTCGTGGGACAATTAGACTTGCTGGGATAAAAGAAAATGCATAGCTATTTGAGGCAAAAGAAGTACGGAGTTACTAGTCATGGCCCTAAAACCATTTCTAGGCAAGGCACAACCGGAGAGTGGTTATTCCCAAGGAGAGCCTCCCAAGCTGTCTCAAGGTTTTACTTCTGCTTTGCCCCATCCCTGGAGGTGTTCAACCAGGCTGGATGGGGCTTTGAGCAACCTGGTCTGGTGGGAGGTGTCCCTGCCCATGGCAGGGGGGTTGGAAACGGATCATCTTGAAGGTCCCTTCCAACCCAAACCATCCTGCGATTCTGCGGTGCGCCCGCGCAGCACCCCAAAGAGGTCGCGGAGCGCTGTTACGCCCACGGTGAGCGTGAAAAAACTTCTTCGCCGACCTGCGAGGGGTAGGAACGGGGACCCCGCTCCCCGGGCTGCGGGGCGGTGGCGGTGGGGCTCCCCCGGACTGCGGTGGCGGCGCGGAGCCGGCAGGGGGCGGCCTGTGCGCGGCGCGGCGCGACGGGACGGGAC
>NW_009649864.1:2041011-2045680 GCF_000708025.1 Charadrius vociferus | reverse complement strand
GGAGCCTTTCAGCCACGCAGACGCCTCCCCAGCATCCGCACAGGCGGGGAGCCGAGGTGCCGCGGGTACCCACACCACGCGTGGTGCCTCTGCTGGGTTGTACTGGTTCTCCCTATGTGTTTCCCGCTTCTCCGGGCCCCAGCAGGGGCTATTTGCCCTGCTGTGGAAGGCGAGGACCGGTGCGCGCCTCGGCACAGAGCTGGGATACCGGGCAAGCCGGCAGCAAGCGAGGAGTGATAAAGTCAGGCAGAAATGCGTTGATCTCATAGGGACCTATTTCTTTCCTTGAACCTCACTTTTCATTTTGGGAGCACCCAGGCAGAGAGGCTATGAACCAGCCTAGATCCAACAGGATTTGCTGAGCGCTGGGCAATGACTGTTGTGCCAGCTGACA
Source organism: Charadrius vociferus (assembly GCF_000708025.1). Classification (NCBI taxonomy): domain Eukaryota; kingdom Metazoa; phylum Chordata; class Aves; order Charadriiformes; family Charadriidae; genus Charadrius; species Charadrius vociferus. The sequence goes on along the minus strand of NW_009649864.1, from coordinate 2,045,286 downwards.
CGGAAGCACCGTATTGCACCAAGGGTGGGTGACATGTAATATGACCAAATGTATCTACCAGCTTGCCACTGGCAAAGGGAAAATGTCATTCTCCCCCTAAGATTCTGTTGCCCCAGGTCCTCTGCACCTTTGCTTGGTCAACAGTCAAACCTGTTGGACAACAACCAGCAACCTTGGTGGACAACAGGACGACCATGAGCCAGCAATGTGCCCTGGTGGCCAAGAAGGCCAATGGCATCCTGGGGTGCATCAAGAAGAGTGTGGCCAGCAGGTTGAGGGAGGTCATCCTCCCCCTCTACTCTGCCCAGGTGAGGCCACATCTGGAGTATTGTGTCCAGTTCTGGGCTCCCCAGTTCAAGAAAGACAGGGATCTGCTGGAGAGGGTCCAGCAAAGGGCTACGAAGATGATTAGGGGACTAGAACATCTCTCATATGAGGAGAGGCTGAGGGACTTGGATCTCTTTAGTTTAGAGAAAAGAAGATTGAAGGGGGATCTTATTAATGCTTACAAATACTTAGAGGGAGGATGCCAGGGGGATGGGAACAGTCTTTTTTCAGTGGTGCCCAGTGATAGGACAAGAAGTAATGGGCACAAGCTTGAACATAGGAATTTCCATCTTAACATGAGGAGGAACTTCTTAACTTTGAGGGTGGCAGAGCACTGGCACAGGCTGCCCAGAGAGGTTGTGGAGTCTCCCACTCTGGAGACATTCAAAACCCGCCTGGATGCCGTCCTGTGCAACCTGTTGTAGGTGCCCCTGCTCTGGCAGGGGGGATGGACTAGATGATCTCCAGAGGTCCCTTCCAACCCTGACCATTCTGTGATTCTGTGATTCAAGGCAACTCACAGCTCTGGCATAGAGTTGACCCAGTGGAAAGAGAAAGCCAGAACGAGCCAGGGCAGAGTCAGCACAGGTAAAAGGGGAAGGCAGAAAGTCGGGCTTAGTGGCAAATTATTTCTCCTGACCTAACACCAGTGGGCGTGTGTGTTGACGGCATGGGTCATCTGCAAACTATGCTGTGTATGAATACTTGACTTTGTTCAATAAACTGCATCACATTATAAACCTTGTCACTAGTTGCATCAAGCCAGAGCGTGACACCCAATTCAAAATGGCTGCAACTGGCTTTCTACACAAAATATACAGCTATGTTTTCTTCAGGTAGTAAAAGTAACTATTAAGGAAGGCCCAGTTTAGGCAAACAGAGAAGAAACTGGGTAATTCAGGAATTGAAAATACAAGTCTGTCATGGGACATGGAGCTCTTTATTCAGAGGAGAAAGCACCTTATTTAGATCTAAAATTGCCAAGCAACTTTATTTTACTTCCAGAACATCAACATTAACGAAGATTAGTCTCTGGAAACCAGAAAAAGAGGAGTTAAGGCCTGTACACCAGGGCAGAATTAAGATACCTCAGACACCGAGCCTGCTCTGCAGGCTGGTAATAGCCACTGGGAAACGTGTGCAGGTGTTCCTGCTGCATTTACTGTGTCACCTGCTCTTTTAATAAGCGGAGGGAGGAAGTAGCTGGGTTGTGTAGCAGAAATACATTCCTGATGTTTTTTTTGGTGGAAAGGCGCCTTTGGGTGGGGAAGCGTGAGTCTGCCTGACCGTGTGGAAAAGAGGACCAGTATGTCTTGTTTCAGAGCTGCGTATCGTAGGTCATGTCCTCAGTGGAGCAAAGGATTTTTGTCTTTTTTTTTACCCTGGGAATTGGCAGCTGGGATGCTGGAGGTGAGTGTGATGTGTACTTAAAACTATGTCAATGAGGTATTTGATGGTACCCTGCACAGAGTCAGCAATTGGGCTCCTCCTGTTGAGCGTGTTAGGAATTTCTCTCAGCTAGGCTTCTCAGCAGGTAGAAATCCTGAACAAGTATGGGAAACTGCTGAAAATGGAAAGGTACAGCTGCGAGAACCTGACCATATGAAGCATGTTTGAATTGCCATCAAGTGTAGTGAGTATGTCAATGTGTAGAGTTCATGATCGTGATAATATTTATTAAAAGGTCTATTATTGCCAGGTGACATTAAATTCCCCCCCTCCTTTCCTTTGTGAATGATTGTAAGCCTGTTTGCACTTTGCTAGGATGCTATAAAACTAAGGGTGCCAAATGGTCAGAGCTGGATAATACTTCTGCCAATTTTAGAAGACAGTCTAAAGCTGGCGTTTCTTGTTTGTCTGGCATCCACCATTACTCTTAAATTAGTATAATTTGTTTGGTTTATTATAGAAATACAAGGCGTGAAATTCTATCCTCAAAGAGAGATGCCAACTCACCAGAGACAGAAAAGCTTTTTGTTCTTCTCATGTGGTAGGGTTGAGCCTATAGTAATGAGCTACATGAAGACAATGTCGTTGCCTGCAAAGGAGACGCTTAATTTTCCGTGCGTAACTTACCGTATGCAATAGCGCTAGCCTATTGGATAAACTTCTGGGGATGAAGTCATATTTGTTTTCTTTGCAACTGCACGGACTGCCCCACTAATTTGCTTTTTTAGTCATCTTGAGCACTCCTGAGCAGGAAGTGACAGAAGGGTGTCATCACGTTCATGTCGTCTTTGGCTTCTCCACCGATACTGTCAACAAGCCAAAATGTTTGAGCCAATTAAAGGTTTAGGCTGAGATATTGATGCATCTGCTCTCCGAACAATTCATTCCTTATAGAAACATGTAATAACCTTAACTTGGATTAACAGTCCATTAACTGGGTTGGGCACTGCAACTTCATGGGAGAACACCAACCTCATGTTGGAGCAATGGTGAAGAAACCATTGTACTTACAGAGAGCTGACCTGTAAAAGCAAAGTGGTTAAACTCCTACTCCTGCTCCTGCTTTAGGCAAAGATGCACCATACATTCAGAGGTTACACCATACTCCTTCCAATCCACCTGCTTTGGACCTTCAAGCTTTCAAGGGTTTAAATTTAGCACACTTCAGGGAAAAAAAAATAATCAAAAAAGTCTAAAACTTTCTGGCAGTCAGGTGGCAGAGTTTGGGGTTTGTGGACTGTTTTGTCGTTGGTTGTTGCTTCTGTTGTTTGGCTTTTTTTTTTTTTTTTAACCCATATAATTTCGTGCAATTGTGCTACCAAACATTCTTAAATAGTTAAACTAGACTAAAGTAAGAGGTGATAGTATTGCCAATGTTAGCAGGCAAAATCATCACTGAAAAATATTTACATTTCACATTTGTGAGGCTGCTTTTTTGCCCCTTTTAACTTGCTGCTCTGATAGGCATTTTTAAGGATAAGAGAGTATGGAGGGAGCTAGAGAGATTCATATTGAAACAGAATGATACAAAATGGTTTTCCATGTGTGGAGCTGATCCGAATGGCATGTTGTCAGTGGAAGGAGTAATGACAGGGACAGTGAACCCTGAAGACGGACAGCGGGTCATGTATGGGCTTGCAAAAGAGCATAGTGGGAACAAGAGCAGCACTTTAATTTTGGGTTGTGTGTCTGGAGAAACATCCCCGTGTGGCACTGGTAACTCCTCTCCCTGTGAATCAGAGAGGCTAGAGAGGTTAGGAAGGTTACCTCAGTTTTAAGGTTAGCAGCCCCTTCGCTTGGCTTCATTAACAAGGGAGCAGTGTGGTTTATTGCTGCTTCAGCGGAGACGGTACTAGACCTGGGAAATGGGCCGCAGATTCCCAGGAGCGAAGCGTGACCCAGCCAAGGGCTGGATGCTACTGGGACAGCTCACACAGGACTTGTCAGAGCGCCAAGGAAATGTGTGTCAGGCATTTGGTCATCTTTGTGCCGTTCCAGGTCTTCCACCTCTGGGAGGAGCTCACGTGGCTGCGCTTTGCCCTAAGTCACATTCTGCTTAGGGCTGTGGCACTTGATTTATGGCGTTTGGACCATCCTTGCTTTCCAAAAGCCTTGTCTGGAAGCGCTTGGGGACAGACCGGTAATGCTGGTGACCCCCCTGAGCTCTGAGGCTGTCCCAGGAGGGGATGGCTGTAGTGGCTGTGCTGAGCCCCAGTGGGCCCCACGGTGGTGGCAGCGACACGATGGGGATCCTGCTGCCCTGCAAACCACTACCCACCCCACACACCTCGCCCGGCCACCTTCGAGGCCCCTATAGCAAGGCGAACCTCCGTTGCCCCCCTCCTGCCCCAGAGCCAGCCTTGAGGCACCCTCTCCCCCCACCCCGGCACATCCCCTCCTCGCCCACCAGACGGGGGTGCTCTGCAGCTCCCCCAGCTCCCTGCACCCCCGAGGTTCCCCCCGCGGGCCGCCCCGTCGGGGCGCAGCCCCCGGTGCCCG
>NW_009649864.1:2038192-2040491 GCF_000708025.1 Charadrius vociferus | reverse complement strand
GGAGGGCGGCAGCGCGGCCGGGGCTGTGCGGGGCCGGCCGGGGGACACAGGGCTGAGAGCACTCCGGCAGGCAGGTTTTCCCGGTGTCCTGGTAGGGCAATAAAATAAATGAGGATGTGGGCGAGTGTTTGCTGGAGAAGGGGAGAAAGTCACCGGCGCTGCTCAGGGACAAGGTACACTCTTGTATTTTCACGTTTGTCTGCGGACCTGAGTGTGGTGTGTTGGGAGGTTTTAGCTTTTGGGTTGGGTGTTTCTGAAGGTAGTTTCTGAGAAGAACGAATAATTTGCAATTGCTGCAGAATATTATAGCGTATCTCCTGAAAACATTTTTTAACATTTTATTAATAAAAAATATTCCCCCCCCCCCCTTTTTTTTTTGGGTTGTTTGGTTGGGTTTCTTTCCTTCCCTCTAATAAGCAGGATAAAGTTCTTAAAGATCTTTTATAAAGGAAAGCACTGGGGCTTGTGGCAGAGGTGATGCACGGGATCTGTAATAATCAGGTGTAGTTTCTAAACTCCTCCACAATCTAATAGATTAATCCAGGATTAATCTAAATTACAAAAACATTTCTGGGATAGTTGTGGTGGTGGAATATCCTGGTCCATGCTTAAATTATATCCAGGAAAATAATAATTATTTTACTATGTAATCATGATAGAGAGTCAAATGATGTCGTTATATAAAATGATGCTTCTCGGTGTCATGCTACCCATCCGTTCAGTCAAGGGGACTATGCTTTGGTGAGCTACGGGTAGGAGCGTGTATGGTGGGTCCCTCCCTTTGCTAATCTCTTGCTTTCCTGATCTTGCTGTAGAGTGGGGACTGCAAACCACGATGAAGTCGTATTGTAGGGAGGTGCTGGAGTGGTTGGACTGCCTTACCCTTGCTGCAGCAAACTCTTTTTAGGACCTTTCAACTGCATACTTGGAGAGGGTTTGTCCTCACTCTCTTTGGGTTCAGAACGAGCAATTGGAATGAAGGTCCATCTCCTTCCTTGCAGCTCCCTCTGCCCCCGCTGTGGGAGCGGAAGGAAGGGCGCATGGAAATACAGCATGGAAAGAGAGACATGGAAGATGTGGGCAGAACAATCTGTGCCTGTGTCTGACAAGGCAGAAGGGATGATGAAACTAGTGTTATGAATACCAAAATGTTACCAAAAGTTATTGAAACTATCATGATATCCCATATGACATTGGGATAATGATCATCACTGTATTATTCAAAGCCTGAGGGTCAGCACACCCCTGGTATCTAGAGTATGTACTGACCAAAGTGTCTAGTGTAACTGCACTGTAAGAGTCTTATGTACATATGAACAAATATCCATAAATATCCACGTATTTTACATTTTTGTATATAGCAGTGCCTTGGGGACAGCATTCCGTGCTGGTAAAGGAAGTCTTTTACTCAATAGGTTAATGATTTAGTTGCTAAGCACTGAAACTCGATTGTTTTCTGTTTAGGCTGCAGCTTTTTGAAATGTCAGGCATGGCTACTTGGATTTAAATGTAAATTGAAATTATCCATTAGGAAAAAAAATGGGCAAACTGACGAGCACATAAGGCAGTTTCTTTCTACCTAAGTGGTGTTTCCTTGAGCTGTTGCTCCGATATGTTTCTATAGAGCAACTGAGAGATAATAATGGTCCGTTACATAGTTGTGTGTCCTGGCTTGAGAGTTAGTGGCCCAGGTGTCTATAAGACTTGTAGTTGGTGACAGCGTGTCTGAATGGTGACTCTGTGAGTCCAATTCCCCTGCCATGGGCAGGGACACCTCCCACTAGACCTGGTTGTCCAAAGCCCCATCCAGCCTGGCCTTGAACACTTCTAGGGATGGGGCCTCCACAACTTCTCTGGGCAACCTGTGCCAGTTGAGCAGCAGAGCTATGAGCTGTGTTTATCAACAGGGCTGGCTAGAAGCTAGCTTATGACAGGACATTTGCACTAGATGAACCTACTGGGGATGTGATTCCTCACAGCTATAATTATACCAGCAAATAGATAAACATTTTGCGCAAGGGAGAGGTGATACTTTCTCTCTTATCTCTTTGTCATATCTTCCTCTTACTCTAGGTATTAAAATGTGGCTTGTGCTTGGTACCGTCTGGGTACCAACTGCTTCTAAGTTACGGTGGAGATCTCTTGCCAAGCTGGCACTTTGACCCTGATCACGTTATTCATGTTCCTGAAGACGTTATTCACGCTTTTCAGTTTATGAAATGAAATTGTTTCGTTGCTGCTCTCTCACCCTCTTGTTTATGAAAAGCCTGTTACTGTCTTGTGTCGGGACTGAGGTGTG
>NW_009649864.1:2024233-2038171 GCF_000708025.1 Charadrius vociferus | reverse complement strand
AAAGACCTGGCTAAAAACTAACCTGATGGAAGAAAGTTTTATCATCTGGATCTGCTTAGCCTTGCTGTATAGTTATAGAAATGCTATTAGAGGGCGATATAATGTAGGGTATAACATACAGGGGTATCTCCATCTAGTAGAAATAGGATTTCTGTTTCGGGGGCAGTAAGGGTCTGTTGGATTGAAATACTTGGAGTACTATGATCTTGCTCTCTGGGAAGTGTTGGTGTTTTTTCAGTCCTGAGAGAAGAAGAAAAAATCCTTGCTTAGATGCTAGTAACACCATAAACAGACAATGAATGGTCATTTCGCCTGCAGACAGTTTTCCTGCTGCAAGCAAGGAGCAATAATATGTTGTAGCATGGAAACGACGAGATCATATTTGTGCTGTGGGTTGGATCTAACTTTATAAAATTACTGTAAGTTGGTCAGAAAATGTCTTGCCTCACAGGATCCTTAGGGAAGCACTTGTTTGCTGCTGAGGATGAGGGCTGAATCAGTGTTGGTCAGGGTAGGAGCTAGGAGCACCTGAATATGATCTGACATCCAAGATAATTAATAATTATATAACCAGATCTTTGGCCAATTATTTTGGAGGGGAGATGGTGCAAGTGTTTGATATGTGCTTTATCCTGTAGAAAGGTTGAGATGTTAGCCTATGCAGGGGGAGGGGGAGGAGGTAGAAGAAAATAAAAAAGCCAAAATCCCTTTTATTTTAGCATTTAGCCAATTTGAGTATAATAGCTTCCAGCTCTGCTCACTTATTTAGAGATTAGTCTGCTATTTCTTCCAGCAGACTCTTCGGTTGCCTATGTAAACCTCACATTTATGAAAATTCTGATAAATTGTACCTACTGAAATGTGCAAGATACATATCTCCTCAGCTTAAATCAAAGCTCTGAATTACATATGCTTCTGGCAAAGAATCTCTGAATCTGTTTCCCCTTTATGCTGCAGTACGTGGGCACAGCGCTGCCACCGATGTGCATGTTCTCTGATGAGCACATGCAGAATAGCTGCTATCTCAGTGCTCATGTCAATTCCCTGTGGGCATCACCTATAAAATAAATCACATGAGCAGAAAGTCACTGTTTTAGGCATTTGTGGTCTTCTGCTGAACATGTATTAAGTGCAACCGAAGGTTTCAACTTACTCCATGTTGCAGTTTTTTGTTTCACAGGGAGCTGAGAGCCCTCTTTCTAGCATTCCTACATCCCTTTCCTCTGAACCAGCTAATAAACAAGCATAAACAAAGAGGTCATAGCTACTGTCATAGTGATGTGCTGACACTGTCCATCTCTGTTGACACCAGCAATGTGGCACCACTGCGGTGCTTTGCCTTTGGTGGCCACTTCTGAGTGACCCAGCTCCCTTGGACCAGCTAGCACAAAGCAATTTAGGAGCTTGTGAGTGGCAAATAGAAGATTAAGACACTTGTCCTTGCACAGTGGATATACGAAACTTCATTGTAATTATTTGGGCCAAAAAGGTTTTTTATTAGTTTGCATTCTGGAGAGGGCAGGAGACTGTGCAAAGCCAGAAGCTTTTGTAGTGCACATTGTCCTCTCTGTGTGTCCTACCTGTGTCCTGGCTCACATATGGTTTGAGTTTAATCATAGAATAGTCTGGGTTGGAAAGGGCCTTTAAAAGCCATCTAGTCCAACCCCCCTGGGACATCTTCCACTACATCAGGTTGCTCAGAGCCCTGTCCAACCTGAACTTGAATGTTTTCAGGGATGGGGCATCTACCACCTCTCTAGGCAACCTGGGCCAGGGTTTCACCACCGTCAGTGTAAACAATTTCTTCCTTATGTCTGGTCTAAATCTTCCCTCTTTTAGGTGAAAGCCATTACCCCTTGTCCTGTTGCAACAGGCCCTGGTCGAAAGTTTGTCCTCATCTTTCCTGTAGGTCCCCTTTAAGTCCTGGAAGGGGCTATAGTGTCCCCCTGGAGCCTTCTCTTCTCCAGGCTGAACAACCCCAACTCTCTCAGCCTGTGCTCATAGGAGAGGTGCTCCAGCCCTCTGATCATTTTTGTGGCCCTCCTCTGGACCTGCTCCAACAGGTCCATGTCTTTCCTGTGCTGAGGACTCAAGTGTGCTGTGCTGTTTATGAGCACGTTCATGAGATGAGCTGCTAAAAAGCAAAACAGTATCACATCAGGAAACTGACTTCTTTTGTTTATTTTTTTGGTACAAATACCAGCTCCAGCATAGGGCATGGGGTAGTAAAGCTAACATCCTGTGCCTGGTGTCTCTTATTTGTTCTGGCAGGGACTCATAGTTGATAGAACATAGTCCAGGACAGCAGCGTTACAGAGGGTTTTTTCCCCCTTTTCTTCAACAGGCCTTCTAAAAGTCTTATACTGAGTAATATCTCCACTTGGACTATACCCGTATGCTGTACTTGTGGTCAAAATGCAGGAATATGAAGAAATTAAATTTCTTCTCGTTAGTACTAGCTTCTCACGGATGTGGGCAGGGCAGCTGCTCCTTCAGGCCCCCCCACCTCTGTGCCTGTGGACAGCTCCCGCTTGCCCACATCCAAATCCCCTGTGTGCCAAAATGGGCAAGTGGTGGCCCGTATATGCCAAAATGAGCAAGTATGTGGTGTCACATCAACGAAAAATTGTGTCTGCTGTCACCACTGAAGTCTAACTGGGTGTGTCCTAAGTCATCTCAGGAGCATTGTCAGGGGCAATAGAAGATGAATGAGGGTTTAAAACAAGATATTTGTTATCTCCAGAGGAGGAGGAACACCAGGACCGAGTGACTGACAGCTTCTCCAGGAACAATTACTCCAGCCCTCAGCATCACTGTAGGGCTATGATGAGTGCTCCTGGACCTCCAGAGAGGACAATCAAGGAAAAAAAATAAGTGTAATCAGAGTAGTTTGTCAGTAGCGTTTCAGAGTGATGCATGCCACTAGAAAGGTGACTGATGCTTAGACACAACACTAGAGTGATCTCTGTAAAATGTTAATTCAGTAAATGAGTTGTTTTGGTATCACGAACACTTCTGAAAATATACTTGCAACATTTGTTCTCTCTCGACTGTTGTACAAGTGGTAAATGCTGTCTTTCATCATCGTGATGCAGATTTCAGCTGTTCTGAGGTTACGCTGGAGAGACTGTAGAGCTGTTTGGGCAGAATTACTAGCTACATCTACCCACTAAAGTGGGTCCTACTACTAAAGTGTTTGCACTGCTTTTGCAGTATGCTGGGACAGAGAAGTCATGCTTCTGTACTGCTGTACATCTACACCAGTTTCCCCACCCTCTGAATGGCAGTATGATGGACCAGCTGGAAGCAGCACATGTGGATAAGCAGTCTGCCAGGCTGAGCTAACAGACTTTCCCAACGAGCTGGAGGCTGGAGAATACACTGTGGAGACATCAGGATGGCTGGAGCTGTCCTGGTCCTATTTTACACAAAAGGGCAAATCCTGGTCCCATGTGGTCACATAACTTTGTGGGGGTTTGAATGTTCTTTTTTTTTCTCCTTTTTTTCTTTTTCTCCTACTCCTGTGTCCTTCTCATGCCACGATTGTGCATAATGACGAGCTCACTATAGATTACATTTTGTGGCCATTGGCATGTATTAGTCCTGACCCAGTGTGTGTTGGGGAGTGATGGACTTTGGCTGTGTAGAAGCTGGTCATTTTTATAATGGAAAAGCGCTCAAGAAGACCAAACCACAAGCGATTTGGGAAAGAGCAGCATGATGAAAATCTTTGGACAGATGCCTCGTAGTGTGAAACTCCAGCAGTGTCAAGAGTGGACAGGGGGTGTCTGTTTACTTCTCCAAGTGCGATGCATAGGAAACAAAGGGGGTCTCTATTGTGTGGCTGCCACAGACCTGATAGTCTTGTCTCCTGGTTCAGCACTTCACAGTAGCCCCGTGTCTGATTCTCTGTTGCCTTTGGGAGGTGGAGATGGCTGCCAGCTGGGTTGCACGGCCCAGCTGGTCACCTACAGTCACTTGTCACAGCAGCCTTACAGGTTTTTCAACTGCAAGTGCTCTATCTTGCCTTACTAGGATTCCTACAGCTAACTGCAAGGCATGAACATGAGGGGAAAAATGAGGTACATCTTTGTGTCAGCACATTATCCATAAACGGCAGTCGTCAGAATCACTTAATCTGAGATTAAATGTGTCTCACTGAAGAGTGCTTGGCCTCTGGTTACCAAAGGGTCAGCATTCAACGTTTTGCAAGTGAAGCGTTACTGAACCGAACGGTCTCTGGCAGGCTACTCCACCAGCGGGGCTTGTAGCCTCCAGTGAGCCTACCAGCCCGGCTTGTCAGCCTCCCCGAGGTTTCTCTGGGCCATGGAAACGGGAAGGGTTTATCAGTATTAATGATAAACAGACACAGTATTGTGGTTCAACTGGTATGCAAAAATTTACTGGCGGAGAGGAGTTAATCATGTGTTGAATTTAATATTAAACCCTAGCAAGTTACTTAATAGCTCTCACCTGCGATAAATGCAACCTGCCTGCATTGCTGCTTGCACACACTGGTGCTGCAGGTTGGAAGTTACTGCTCTGAAACCTCTTAAATGTAATCTGCAGTCCTTGTTAGCTGCAACAACACGAAATAGGTCCAAAACTTTCATTGTCTCAAACTACAATATAAAGCATCTCTTAGTCATTTCCCCATCCCATTAAAACTTTTTTCGGTCAAAATTTTGCTAGGCTGAGGAACGGATTTGGTTTGTTTACATCTCTTCTGGTGACTGCAGTAATTTATCTCTTATGTATTTCTTATATTATATAATACATTCTGTTTCTGTAACAGATTTTTCTGACCAGGTCATTATATCTAGTTATTCTTTAGAGTGGATATCCCAGCACTTTGTGTAAAAATTTTGGTACCTGTCTAGGTACCAGAGAACAATTTCTAGTGCGTTAGCATTTCTAAAGTGAAAACGCATTTCAAGAGTTGCAAAAACAAGGACAAAACCAAACCAGCAAAACCAAAACCCCTGGGCATTCTAAAGATTCTTATCAAAAAGTTTGGCTGACTTTAGAAAGATGTGAACTTTTACTAGAACTTTCTCACCCCTTAGAAAATTAATACTCCTCATGGTGATTTTGTCCCCTTGTCCTCACAAGGGAAGAATTGACAATATCCCTTTTCTCATCATCTTCCACAAAACCTGTCTAATCTGTATCATCTCTAACCACTTTTAAGCTGGGCTGAAGTTGGCCAGCAGGCTCCAAAGTTGTTTGAATGGCTGCAGAGCATGACCACGTCAATCTGCTACCTTAAGTAGTGCTTCATCTCTGTGAACTTCTGCAAACTTTTCGGAGTTCATTTCTATGATTCCATGATCACTTGATTCTGCCCCTCTACTCTGGTGAGACCCCACCTGGAGTACTGCATCCAGTTCTGGAACCCCCAACATAGGAAGGACATGCACCTGTTGGAGCAGGCCAGAGGAGGGACATGGAGATGATCAGAGGGCTGGAACACCTTTGCTATGAGGACAGGCTTAGAGTTGGGGTTGTTCAGCCTGGAGCAGAGAAGGCTCCGGGGAGATCTTATTGCGGCCTTCCAGTGCCTAAAGGGGCCTACAGGAGAGCTGGGGAAGGACTTTTTACTAGGGCATGTAGTGATAGGGTGAGGGGGAATGGCTTCAAACTGGAAGAGGGTAGATTTAGATTAGATATTAGGAAGAAATTTTTCACTCTGAGGGTGGTGAGACACTGGCACAGGTTTCCCAGAGAAGCTGTGGCTGCCCCATCCCTGGAGGTGTTCAAGGCCAGGCTGGATGGGGCTTGGAGCAACCTGGTCTGGTGGGAGGTGTCCCTGCCCATGGCAGGGGGGGTGGAACTCAATGATCTTCAAGGTCCCTTCCCACCTAAACCATTCTATAATTCTATAAAAACCTTCTCTGTGTCCTGCACTCAGTACCTGCCACTGCTTGCAAGGTCACATGAAGTTGTGTATTGTGTCCTGCATTTGTTTATAGTATATGCAGCTGCATAGATGCAAATCATTATAATCTGCTTTTATTGCGTTGGTGTCATACAGTGACAGTCAGATGATATTTACTTTTCTATTCATAAAATGGGCCTATCAAACTTAAAGGGACACACCGTGTAACCTCAGGGTTCAGAATGAGTGACTCTTCCTACAGTCTTATCTATGTAAGCTGTAATTATTGAGAAATGCAGGGTATGAGTAAAAGGAGGGAGGCCAGCGGGTGGGGAAAAGCCATAAAACAGTGGAAATATTCATGTGCAAGTTAATACTGGAATTGAGAAGTGTGGATTTGTAAAGAAGGGACCTGAAGCAATGGAACAGCACCTAGGAGATGAGCTGTGCTTCTGTGTATTTTCTTTTTCTTAAAGGGACAAATCAATGGTCAGTGGAAGTAAAGATCAGTAAGTTGGTCCTGTCCTGAGATGGGTCAGACCTGGCAAGCCTAGCCCCTGCCTCTCTGACGCCGTACTGCAGTATTTGTGAGGCTGCGTGAAGCTGTTGTGTGATTATTGATGTGACTTTCATGCCTGTTTCTGGTATGTGACTTGGAAACAGGCAAATGAATGGCAACATAAAAAAGAAATAAATTCTGTCTCTTACAAATTCCTGATAATATTACTGACTTTCTTGTGATGTTACCATGTGCAAAGAGTTACGTGTCTTGTAAGCACTGGTGAACACTCAAATACTTAGGAATTTTGGTTTTTTTTTATGCTACATTTGTCATCTAACCACAGAGCAAAACCTGGTGAGCCTGTTGCTCAGCCCTCTTCCCCTGCTAGTATGTCTGAAGCAACAGTGTGAAAAGGGCTACAAGAAGGCAGTTGTATCCCTTTTGTGGAAAATAGCAACCGGATTGGGCAAAATAAAAAGGGAAATTAAAAACTTGGCAGAGGGTGCTTAAATCTGGTAGGTTTTGGCACACTAATACTCGTCCTTGTGAAGGCACATGATGCCACATATTGACCATCAGGGTAAATTTTATTTTTTACATGTATGTATGTGTGTATATATGTGTGTGTATATATCTGTATCTCAATATCAATCCCAACTGGACATGATGCTGGCAGTGGGAATGGAGCCCCCCATACATTAGTAAAGCTTTCACTGTAGTGGCAACCCTGCTTTGGAATCGCCACTTTATAAAACTAGAGCCTCAAACATACAGTGATAAAAATAGAGTGCCAGTGGTGATTATTTTTACATAATTGTGATCTAATGAGGTTTTCTCTGCATTTTTCCCTTTAGCAAAGTATCCAGAGATCAAGACTCTGATGGGACCGGACCCACACTTAAAGTGGATTGTATCTGGAATGGTCTTCATGCAGTTTCTAGCATGCTACCTGGTGAAAGACTTATCTTGGAAATGGGTTTTCTTCTGGGCTTATGCTTTTGGGGGCTGCATCAACCATTCGCTGACACTAGCCATCCATGATATTTCTCACAACGTCGCCTTTGGGAACAAGCAAGCCAAGTGGAACCGATGGTTTGCAGTCTTTGCCAACCTGCCGATTGGCATCCCTTATTCTGCCTCCTTCAAGAAATACCACATCGACCATCATCGGTACCTTGGTGGGGACAGCCTGGATGTGGACATTCCCACGGACTTTGAAGGCTGGTTCTTCTGTACGCCACTTCGGAAACTGCTCTGGCTTTTCCTCCAACCTCTGTTCTACAGTCTGAGACCACTGTATGTGAACCCCAAAGCAATTACACGGATGGAAATTTTTAACGCTCTCGTCCAGTTTTCCATAGATCTTATCATTTACTACCTTTGGGGTCTCAAACCTATTATTTACTTAATAGCAGGTACAATTCTTTGCATGGGTTTACATCCCATTTCTGGGCACTTCATAGCAGAACACTACATGTTCTTAAAAGGGTATGAGACATACTCTTATTATGGACCCCTGAACTGGCTCACCTTTAATGTAGGCTACCACATGGAGCACCATGACTTCCCCAGCATTCCCGGATGCAGACTGCCGATGGTAAGTATGGCATTGCATGAGTGAATGTTTTTTTTTTATAAAAGCTGCTACGCTGCCTCAAAGAAATCACTCCGAATCACAGCAATGGATCAATTTTAAAAAGGAACAAGAGCAGAAAAAAGAAAGCTTTGGGATTTGTTTCTGATTCTTTCATTTAAAGCAGGAGATTGAGAGAAATGGCTGCCAAACTGCTGTACTATTTAGTTTATTTGATGGAAACAAGAACATCTGAGCCTCAGAGGGCATGAAGAATACTTTTTGCATGATAGAATCCTCCAACACTGCTCAAAATTTCTCCATCTCTTTCCTTCAGCCACCAGGTTTCATCTCTCTGAAATTTTCAAGGCCCATGTAAAGTAAGGCAGGTGCCAGTTACTACTTGACATTTGTCTGATGATCAATCTGCTAACTATATTGCTTGATTAACATCAAACAAAAGTCCTTCTATTTTTGAAGCGATGTAAGTATCGGGGCATGTTCCAGCCTGACACAAATAGCACTAGAAAATAAAGCTCCACTCTACATGACTTGTTTTATCTCTGCCCCACCCACAGAAACTGAGGATGCCTGATCTGTCATTGGGAAAGTGCTGTGGCTTTCCTCTTTTGAAAGTCAAGTCCCTTTTTGTTTAGGTTTTATCAGTTGTGGGAATCAAATTTGCAAAGCCCAGGTGTCTAGGAATGGTTTTCAATCTCCCTCCAGGTATGTAGCTGCTCTTCTGGGTTTTAATACTAGGGTTCCTCAGCAGGTGCTCACAGTGTTAGAGGTATGTGACTTCGAAGTGTTACTCCTACATACAAATCCTCTGGCTTAGTAGGAAGGAAACATCTTCTGTCTCTGGTTGGGTGCAAAGTTGGGGGCTGCTGCTGTAACATCCTCATGAGGTGGAGGTAGAGCTGAGGAGGCTGAGGTTCAGGAGCTGTGACCTCCCCACTGCTGCATAACTGCTACAACTTTTATGATCCAGGCAAACCCTGCTTTATGTGTTGATGTTCTTCATCACAGAAACACTGTGTGAGAGGAGATTGAAAACAAGAGGAGGTTTTCTTGTGGTGTAGAAGGGTGTGGGGAGCCTTCTTACAGCCTGCAGTTCTGTTTTGACACACCTCCTTTGCTGCTGGAGGTCTGTCCTGGAGAAGCTGGCCATTCCTGGAGGGGTTCAGAGCAGCCGGTAAAGCAGCCCACGTTCACAGGTGAAGTCCTCCTGTCAGGCACTCCCATTGCTGATACACCCGATAGCTCAGCTGGGAAGTGTTTGAGCTCAGCTTTAGCTTCAAATGTTCCAACTTGTTAGATAGGCTCAGATACTTAGATTACCAAAATGTAAATAGAAGAGAAGGAGGTTAGCTCTGTAACTTACACAAGGGAGGTGAGTGACTAATTGAACTTGCTGGGACTGTTGCTCCAGACCTGATTGAGACCTGAAAAGCTCTTCCCCACCCACATCACAAATAGTTCAGCCTAATTCCTCGAGGCAGTGCAGCAGCTGGAAGTGTCTGCCCTCCTGTGTAAAGAGGATAGAGTTATTAGTTGAATTTCATAGGCTCGTGTTCATGTGTTTCTAGCTCTTGGGCAACTGAGACTTGCCCTGCTGGTGGAGGAGATAGGCTTGTCAATCCCTGGCAGAACCGCGTGGAAGACTTTGGAGTCTTTGAGTGATCAATTACAAGTGAAAATGTATTATGAAGTGAAAGTCCTTTGGCAGAACAGTTACTGGAGAAAATCCTTTGTCCATTAAAAGAAGTTGGTTATTCGTTGCAAATTGAGAAGAAAAATTCTCTGCCTCTTTGGCGGAAGGAGATAAGGAGACACATCCTCTCTGGATAGCTTTAACGTTTGAACTTCATAACAGGTAGGGGTAGAAACCTCCCCTTGCTCTCCTCTGCTTAACCTCCCAAAAATTCTTCACTCAGCAAATGTCTATTTTTTTCAGATCTAGTCTCCTAGGTACCTGAACTTCTAATGGTTGAATTGTGTAATACGGATGTCCTCTCAGTATAGCTGGTTTTATTTTTAATTATTGACAAGTATTTGGTTCCTGCCTGATTGATAGCAGGGCAGACATACACAGGATCATAGAATATATGGATCTTAATCTTGGAAAGTAACTGGCTCTTCCACTTGCTTATCAGAAAAGGAAATTCAGCTTTGTCCTTTGTTACAGGTGTCTCATTCAGAATGTTCTGAGTAATGTGTTTGCCACTGGAAACACTGCCACTGTCACCTTTACCCTAGGAGTGTCATGGATTTGAAAGAGGAAGAATTAGGCTGTGCCATAAGCTTATAGATATTAAAGATGAGCGACATGAGTGTGCAGTAAGAACTTGTCCCACTAGTATAATGAGAGATTATGCAAGAGACCATGAAATTTAACATTATAATGAGGAACGTGCTCTAAAAAAAACCAACCCTATAGACTTATAACTAGACTAGTCTTTGCATGAAGCCTTATAGCGATAAAATATTGCCTTGTTTACCAAATGAGTAAAAAGATCCATTCTTCGTTATCTGGAGGATTGAATACACTTATGGAGAGAGGGGACAGGAGAACAAGGAGGAACTCAGGGCTCTTCCTACAAACTGCAATAAATACTGCTGTGTTACCAGGGGCAAACTAGTTACTCATTAAGCTTGTGGGAAAAGGAAAAGACATGGTATGAAACCAGATTTATTAGACAGACAAGACTGGAAAACATGGTAGATGTGCTGCTTTTGAATTGCAGATTCCATTAACCCTGTGATGGCCAGGAGGGCTAGCTTGAGTGCTCCCCCCTGGTCAAGGTCTATGGAGGGAACTTCTGTAATATGCCTTCTAGCATTCTAAACATCATTTTCCAGCTTCTTTTCATAAGGATCTCTACCTTCCGTACAGCCCCAGGACAAAGGGTCTATAACAGCCGTGGTCAAAGGTGAGGTTGCAGTTAACTTTTGCGCCTGTCTGATACAATGGAGTAGGATTGGAATCCTGTTACAGTGGTCTACAGGCACAAAACCAGAAGCAAAGTTTCGGTCTAAAAGATGTGATTTCTTACCCACCACCTTGATCTACTTGAAGAAAAGCCTCAATATGCCAGGTGCCAAGTGCCTAATAAGCTTCTTGAAGACTTTGTGATCTCTTGTTGTTCTTCCATGATACCTTCCATTCACAAACTAGCAATGAGTTAAGAGTTACAGCTGAGATCTGTAAGGAGGAGGGGAGGGAAGAATTGAAGCAAATGGGCGATCTCTAATGTAACATGGAAAGCTTGAGGGGGAAGTCAGGAGCAGGATCTAGGAATCCTTTGTCACAGTGCCATCCTCTTCGAGGTTACCTATGATCTGGCTGTAACACTTGCTACCTGGAAACTGCCATCCACAGGTTTTGTGCTGCACCCAGAATGCAACATGGAAGATGACTCTTTCAGCCTAAAATATGCTCAATAGCTGTAGTTTAATGTTTTATTTAAAAGGGAATCTGCATTAAAACCCAATTATTTTCACCACCTCCCGTGCCCAAATTTTCTGGGAGGTAAGAAGGAGAAAATTTTGTTTTACATATGGAGATGCTGAAACAAATTACAATAGATGAGGTGTTTTTGTCAGAAAACTTTTTTGTGTCGATCCATTGTAAAAGAGATAAGACTTTTAAAATTCTTTCCTGCCATGTGATAGTAAAATGGGAACACGCACCTAACAAACTTCCTTGTCTTTTCCATAAGAAAACCCTTCAGAAGCCCTCCCTCTAACTGCATTCATTAAATTTTCCCTCTTCCCTATTCCTTTGTCAAAACCACTTTATTACAGTTTACTTTCTCCTCTCCATTGCTTATGAACATCTTGTACAGTTGTCCTGCCCAGAGCACAGGGACCTTGCTGATGGTGCAAGTGGTGCCTGCCTAGTGCACGAGGTGCTGCTGGGCACCAAGCCCAGAAGAGCAAAGAACTACTTCATGTACCTGTGAGTCACTGGTCCAGGGTAACACACTCCTGTGCAAACCCCTGGTCATCTCTTGTGGGCTTCTCATTACAGGATCACAGAATGGTCAGGGTTGGAAGGGATCTCTATAGATCATGTAGTCCAAGCCACCCTGCCAGAGCAGAGTCACCTACAGCAGGTTACACAGGACAGCATCCAGAGTGGGAGACTCCACAACCTCTCTGGGCAGCCTGTGACAGTGCTCTGCCACCCTCAAAGTAAAAACGTTCCTCCTTGTGTTAAGATGGAACTTCCTATGTTCAGGTTTGTGCCCCTTACCTCTTGTCCTATCACTGGGCACCACTGAAAAAAGACTGGTCCCATCCACCTCGCACCCTCCCTTTAAGTATTTGTAGGTATTGATAAGATAATGAGCTGCCACCATATTCTGCAGAAAGGTGCTAAGTGGATATGCTTGGTGAATGAGCAGCTAACTCCTCCACACCTGATGCTGGCAAGCAGCTTGCCAGCCATGACTGGGCTGCCTGCTTCCAGAATGGGTCATGTATGATTTTCAGAATCACCGCTGGGTACTTTGATTAATCATCTTAACTATCCAATAATAGTTGTATTCTAGGTGCCTGTATTAAATCTGTAATACAACTGCAGAATAGGTGTATGGAATATATTTAAGGGCAAGTTTCCAGACTTGCATGTTGTGTTCACCTGATCTCTTCAGCACTATGCTCAGACTATGCTGCTCCTCATGTTTGCTGAAAGTACGGTAACTATTGGGTTGAATATAGACAGGCTGTTTATTGGCCTCTTCTCTGAGCCATTTTTTCCTACTTAGTCACTGGGGTCATTTTTAGTTAGCCTTTGGTGCCAGAAGGCACAGCCACTGCCTGGGACATTGTTCCTAGGAGCTGAACTGGTTTCTGTGAATCTCCATCCCTCCACTTCCATGGGCAAGGGGCATTACAGAAAGACTTTCTGAAGCCCTCGTAGTGGTCAGAGACTAAGATGATGAAGAGCTCTGCACAATAGTGTAAGCAGCTGAGAAAACAGTCTGGTTCAGACCGTTGTTTCTGTGGGCAAGAAATATATGGGGGTTCTGGAGAAGAGGGGAATGGTAGAGTTGCCATATGAACTTGGCTAGTACAGACCAGGGCTGATTTACTGTTGCAAGTCAAAATTCAGGCAGAACTTTGACTGTAAAAAGGAGGTAGGAGGGAAGGCCTGTAAGCAGCAGTGTGCTAGGGAATAACCATGTCAGAGTAGGAGTGAAGCTTTGGGGGCTGGGTATCTGAGACCCTCTTTGTGTTTGCATAAGGCCTCGCTAGTGGCTTCCATTCAAGGGAGTCAAGGGAGCTTACTGTCTAAATAGTCCTCCCTCTCATCCTCTGGATATTTCAGTTACCCACCTGGGAAAAGAGAGGATACAAAACCCAAATTAAATTATCTCTGACTGTGGTTACAGAAGGAGCACAGGGAACTCAATCTGCGTCTCCAGAGATCTTACCCAGTGCCTGGAAATCACCCTTCTTCCAGTCATTAACAAATACCTCTAAGGGGAAATGCTGGTATCGTCTGAATCCCATTGAAAATGAACCACATTTGAAGTACAGACCAACACTTTAAAGCAGGATGTAGGGAGTTATATATCAGAGGTATTCAGTGGAAGGCAGAATACAATCAGACCTGAACTTGAATCTTCCACCTCCAGCACAGGACTACTGTGCCACGAGCACAAGGAGTGCATAGGGGCTGAGGTATGGAGGTAAAAGATCTTAACGGAACTTGTACGTTACCCAACTTACCTCACTGGGAAGTGTCTGCTAGGAAGCTGAATTAACGAGCTAACTAGCAGTGAGTGGTACTGGCTTGTAATTTAACTTTTGCTGGGATTCTTCCCTTTCCCGAAACAGTCAAAACGCTGTGCTAAGATTCTACCGATACACCTCAGAGGCTGAGGAGACCTTCCTCCTGGATGACAATTTGTGTAACCCTTTTGCTCTTCACTGCAAGTCCATACTGTGCTCAGCATAGCTGGCTTTAAAGTTCAG
>NW_009649864.1:1999435-2024206 GCF_000708025.1 Charadrius vociferus | reverse complement strand
TTCAGCAGGGTTTCCGAAGCAAAAAGTCATGCTGTCCAGCAAGACAAACTACTCTAGAAGAAAGCTTTGTTTGTCTAGGAGGTGGAGCTGTAATAAAACCGTGCCCAAGCAGTTTACGTGCAAGTGTACAATGGTTAACAGACTCTCCTGCTTCATAAGTGTGTTCAAAAAGCAGAACATCAAGCTGGAGCAGGGATTCCTGACAACTTGGAAATCCTCAGTCCTGTGAACCTGCCAGGTTGGAAACCTCTTCGTTCTCTGGTTGTGGCCTTCCTACAAGCGCCATCCCCAATGATGCACAATGCTTCTCTGATGGCAATAGTCTTAAGACTTGGGGATTTGTAACAGGGATAAAATTATTTATTAGGCTCATGATCTAGTAACGAATCTTGCACCATTTTAAACACCAGACTGAAGAGAACGGACTGCCCCTGCAATTTCCTCTGCCTGCCAGAGGAACCCATCTCTCAGGTTTGCATCACGGTAGCAGAATGGAGGAAAGAAAACGAAGCGTAGGCAAGGCTGTGTCTGGCATTTTCTCAATTGGTATATATTGGTATATACCCAGAACCCTCAGCAGACGAGTATTATGAGTGGCAAGCAGGGCTTTAAATACAGTGTGTTGGAGTCTTGGCAATTTAGAAGGTAGATTAGTAATCTCATTGTGGAGATCCTTCCACCTCCCAAATGAGAGAAAATAGTTCTAACTGAAGGCAGCGATCCATCATCTTTCAAATTCTGACATAGCGAGGCAAAACTTACATCAGAAATCTGCTAAGAAGTATCTAAGTGTGTTTAAGTACATTTCATTTGGCTGAACTTCAGAAGCTCACAAGCAGGAACAGGTAACTTCGGGTTATGGCTGTGCTATCAGATCTGTACGTGAAGACTGACACACACCTGACACTGTGCAGTTAAACAGCTCGTTCTTTCTCTTCTTCTTCCAGGTGAAGAAGATTGCAGCAGAATATTACGATAACCTCCCACATCACCAGTCCTGGATTCGAGTTCTGTGGGACTTTGTTTTTGATGACAGTATTGGACCTTATTCAAGGGTTAAGAGACTATGCAAGCTGGCGAAAGAAAGCTAACGGACTAGCTCTGCCTGCTGCATCGGTGGTGTTTGTTCATTCGAATGACTTGAGTTTTCTGCAGAAGCAGAAGGATGTTTGTGTGTGCTGAAGTAGCGTTGGTGTGTGCTCCTTAGGCCAAGAGGACGAGTGTGAAAATGAAGCAATCGGATGCACTATTTTATAAAGGATTATTTGTGTACGTAACTCTGAGAAACTAGATTAGAGCGAGCTACGATTATGTGAACCTTTGGTTTAGGCTTAGAATTAACTTCCTGGGCCATGTGTGCCTAAGTCTGAGTTTTGGCGTGGTCCGCAATGGAGAATGGTGTGTGTATGTGTGAGCATGCGTGTGTGTAGGTTAGGACTGGGTTCCCTTCATGCCAGATTAGATGTAGATGCTCTGTGTGCACAGGACTGTGGAAGCAAGGAGGTCCGGCACGCAGTAGCAAATGATACTTTCTGGAGAACACAAGGGTGCCTTTAGCTCAATGTCTTGTCTAGTCTAATATCTCACTTCTGATAATGGCTGGTAGAAGAGATTTTTGTATATGCAATGAAATATGTGTATATTTTTGTACATTTTGATCATTATTTTAGTAACTGCTGTTTGACCTTTATTCCAGGGCTTTGTCTAAACCTTTTCTGAATCCATTTCTATTTTTAGGCCATAATACTCAGTGTAGCTAAGTGGCAGAGCTGAAGGGTGACATGGAGAAACCCTTCCTTTAGTCTCCTGTTTGCAGCCTGATCAGCAGCGTGGATGTGCCCCTGGAGGAACTGTGTGTACCCTCCTCACTTACCTTTTCAACAGTATTCATAACTTCTTGTTTCTCATACTTTTCCCCACTATAAATCCTTCTGAGGGTGGGATGGTGCTCGATTTAATTGCTGCTTACCAAGGTTGTTAATATTCCTGGTTATCTTTCTTCGTCTTCTCTATATTATACCTCTTTCTGTGAATAGGAGTTAGGAGTATGTGACAGTGAAGACATGGAGACACCGTGGTGGCGTTTGTTCCTAACTGCCTTCAGAATAATTGTAATTTTTTCCCTTTGTCATTCAAAGGGCACCGACTTGACATTTGGGAAACACGTGATCCTCCAACTATGTAAAAGCTTAACACTGATGGTGTTAAGGGGATGGGTGTTAAGGGAACATGGTGCTGGGGTTGTTTCTCTCCCTACGTGCCTTACTTTGTGCTATTGACATCAACCTTCATCTGCCATTTCTACCCAATGGAATAAATCTTCCTGCCTGTCCTCTCCAGCTATCAACTTCTGGCTACCCTCAGTAATTCTGTATCATCAAGAACCTTAATCACCACACCTTTCTCCAAGCAGAACGATATCTTGTGAGTCAGGAGTTCAGATGCTATCTCCTAACTTCCCTCCACCCTGGAAAGCTGACAGCTTATTTCTGTCCTTACTAAGTGGTTAAAAGAGAGTAAGTCTACAAAGGTCCTCTTATACCCTAACCCTCTAAGAGTATGGCTTTTTTGTTTTCTTCTGGAAATCCGTGTCTGTAACAAAGTAAAGGATTATTGTGCATTCCATTTTGTCCCTCAAAGTATGCTATTAGACCTGATTTCCTCAATAACCACAGTTTCAGTCCTTCCTCATACAGCACTGGATCCAATGAGTCAGTCTGTCCTTGAGCTAGCCTGGCATACCAGGCAGCTGAGACAGCCTGCTGCAATTTGGGTCCTTCCTCTTCCTCTCGTTCCCTTTCCTCCATTTTCCTCATCTGTCTGATTTTGGCAGTTGGGTAAATGCCCAGGTTTGCTCAGCAGTGCAAGAACCTTTGTGATGCAGGGACTGACTACCAGTTCATTCACAGATACTGTTTTGGTCTGGTTCTTTTTCTGGAAAAGAAGAGGAAGAACGGGACTTCTTCTGACGCTTCAGACTTCACTGGCAGGAGCTTCACTTTTTTATTAATTTACTTCGGTGTTGCTGCCACTCCATGATCACATATTCAGCTTTCTGTATCCTTGGCAAGCTTGGCCAACTTAGCAAGTTAATATAAAAACCATAATAAAGATTACGCTATCTTCCTCAATCTGACTATTGTCCTTCTCCTCTATGGAGAGTGACCTTTCTGTGGTTCCCTTACTCAGCTGTTCCGTGATGCAGTCACCTATGTGGTCCATAGATTACTAGCCTAGCCTGACACAGAGCCTGTGGTGTAAACAGAGGGTAACCAAAATTGGCAACCTCTTCTTATCCTGCCTCCCATCAGTATTTCCATCACGGTCCCACCTTGCTTTGCCTGGGCAGCCCCACAGCCCTCCTGCTCTGCCCTCCCCGTCTCAGTGGGAACGTGAAGTGGCTGGAAGCCTGCTGCCTGCAGATGTGTGGTGTGAGCCGAGTTTCGACGCGTGTGGGTGCTGCTGGAGCAGGCTGCGATCCTGTCCTCCCGGTGGGCACTTGTCCTTGCCGTTACCAGTGAAGTTGGTTTGGGGTTTTTTCTTTTTGTAACCACAGGGCAAAGGGGTCTAGGTTAAAAGAACACCGGGGCTATGTATAGTTTTATTCTCTTTGCTTAAAAATTAATCCAAATCCCCTTCATTGTGTGGCCACACTAATGCTCTGGCAAAGAGGAGATAGGAGGGACAAGTAGCTGTCCCAGCTGTTGGAGTGGACGTTAATGCCCCTTTTGATTTCTGCTGATGTAAAATGCCCGTGGCTGGCCCTGTTGCAGCAGTACCCTCAATAAGCCCAGCACGAAGGGACACCCTTCTCTACAGAGGCAACATTATGTATGTCTTCATTACACGTGGCCTGCATCGGTAGGAGAAGAAAGTAAGAAAAACTCATTTACAGTGGGTGGCTGATGTTAACAGAGGGCACACCGTATCCAGGCTGTACACACGGCCCGAATTACAACGCGGTTATTACTGACCTTAGGCATAACGCCACATTCCAAGGCAAAACACGAACCACGCCAGGTCCCAACTTCCTGAAGCTTAATTAAGATTACAGGAGAGTTTTCACAGAACAATTGTGATCATCTGAGATGCAGCAGTTTTGAAAAGTACTTGCCGGTGTCAGGTGTGCCATGACATGGGTTTATAATTAAGAAATGCATGAGCTACTGTATGAGATTTATGCAACAGAGCATCATACTCTCTGCTATTACTGCTGCTTGTCTGTGTTCTTCCTACTGAAAAGGCTCCTTCTCCTGGTCCTGAGGTTGTCATACTGTGGTGTACATCCACATCTGCCTGCTTTAGTTCCCATGTGGAAGTCTTAACCCCACTCTAACCTGTCTCTCGCCTTCTGCTGGCATTAAACAGCTAACAGACATGGGGCTCAGTCTGGAGCTCACCCTTGCATTAAACCCAAATTTCTCCTGCATTTAATCTAAAGTATAACCACGTTGTAGAAAAAACTCCTTTCGAAAATGCAGATCGGGTTGCTTTGAAGAGTGCTGAAGGACAACCCCATGCTCTCTGAGCCAAAGCAGGTAACATTTTACAACAAACTGCAAAGCTCATGCCATCCCACCTCCTCTCCGGGGTCTCCTCTTGCTGGCAGGCAGTGCTCCTGCCTGCTGCCAAGCTCCGGGAGGTCTGGGGGACGCGAGCAAGGGGACAGCCACAGCTTTTCCTCAAATGCTGCACCAGGCTCTGCTCCCGAAACCATTCTTCTGCAAGAAAAGCTTCAGGAAGGCCCGAAGCAAAGGAGGGGGTTTGGGAAATGTTTGACAGATTTCAGTAGCCGAACTCCCAATCTTTGGCCTTTTGCACAAAGCTATCAAGAAGATGGTATCAAGACTACTGCCGCGTAAAGCCTGCGCCAAAATAAGTCAAGCAGAAATTCCCAAGACTGCACTGGTGGAAAGAATGGCTCTGAAGAAAAAAAATTGTACGACCTGTAAGATATGACTGGGGGTGCGCTGCTCAGTGTTCGGTGTCCTGTACTCATTTCACTTTCCATGAAATAAAGCAGAAGACAAAGGCAACATGTGAGATATTCACAAATAACTCCCCTTAAGCCTCTAGTTGAGCAGTGCTGTGCCAGTGATTCCAGTTTGCATCCTCCTAATGCCTTTGGTAGCCTTGTTCTGCATAACTACCTCCCTTTTATTTACTGGAAGCCCTTACGAGTGCAGGTGATGGGACCTGGGTTTTTTTCAGCGATGGCAGGAGAGAGATGCAGTGGGACAGTCAGTGGTGGCCTGAGAAGAGCCGTAAGCCACTGTCCTTCACTGCCTATGGCCAAAAGTCGCTGAGGTTGCCGCAGCCTGGCTGCAGGAGGAGGGTGAGGAGGGTTGGGCAGATGTCTCCCTATAAAAGGTGGCAGGGCTGTTGCCGTTGCACTGGCTGTGACACGCTCAGGCTCTCTCCTGGTGCTCTGTGGCGCTGGCCGGGCACAGCTGCCACCCCACGGTAAGTCTCGGTCATCTTCCTCTCATTGTCAACCCAAGTGACATAAAAACGCGGGAGCTCAAGGGACAAATGAAACAAAGAAAGGCAGGGCCATGTGGACAATAAACAGTTTATTACCAATATGAACACAGATACTGTGATGCACTGACGTACCATTCTTTTTTTTTTTTTTATATTGTGATAACTCTGAGACAAAGAACTTGTTGGCTGACAACTAACATGTCTCTGTTTCTTCTGGTGATGCCACAATACATTTCTGTTGGCAAAGGATCTTCATTTACATTGCAGACTACTAGTAAAATTACTTTGAAGTCATCTATCAAAAGCAAATGGTTCACGTGTTTTCTTATCTACTACTAAAAAGAAAGGTAATACATTTAAATAAGCAAATACAAAATACAAAAAAGGCTGACAAATCCAATGTGCAGTGTCAGATGAAATCTAAAAAATCCAGAAATTTAAAATTTAATATTCTTTAGATTAAGACTTTTAAAATGAAGCAAATCCAAGGCAGCAGCAAGCTTCAAAGTGTGCTGAGTCTGCTAATAGAAAGGGTATAAGAACAAAGACAGTGCCGGTGTCCTCTCTCACCATCTTGCGTGACCTTGGTACACTTAGAAACGTTCCGATCTTCCTAGCATTCTTAGTACCGTCCAAATGCTTTGCAATCATTATGTTGTACTGATCCTACTCAACTCCTGCCGTATGGCTAGAAAAGCAAACCAGAAAGTTAATGCATAATGTCATACCCAGTGTGATGGAAAACGCTAAGTATAGAGGTTGCAGATAGTAGACGCTGGTAAAAGGATGAGTGGAGGGTAAAAGGATGAGTAAGGGTAAGCAGTCAGCTGTTTGCTTGCAAACTGCAGTACTGGCTCGAGAAGTTGCGTCTGTGGCTTATGTGAATGTCTTATTTTGCACTGGAATGGACTAGGGAGGCTCTGAGGGCCAAGCTGCCAGGGCGGTAGCGTACGGGCGAGGGTCTCCTCAACTGCAAACTGCCCCGAGGTTTTGTGAACACACGGGTGTAGGGCGAGGGGACAGGGAGTGGATTTTAGCTGGTTTACAGTCTCCTCATTTTCCCCCCCTTTGTGTGAATCTGAGATGGGGAGTGCAGGGTGTGGACATGCATCTTCGTATGCCCTAATGCGGGGTTCAAATAGGTATTTTGCTCTGCGTTTCAGTAACAGCCCTGAAAAATACATTTAGTCATATACTGTAGAGCAATTTATAAAAAAAAATACTGATATATTCAGTACAGCTGTTGCACTTTTCAATTAATTAGAAAAATACGTGACTATTTGGAAAGATCTAATCAAGTGAAGGTCTGAAATAGCTCTTTAAGCGCAGGAAGCCTACAGAAGATGCTTGGGAAGGATTTTCAGTTTGGTACCTCTGTCCCCTCCTCATCCCGGACCTGCGTGGCCAGCTAGTTACAAGCCATTTCACGCTCCCTGATTGTGATAAATTGACGTGCCACGGGCTATGGGCAGGCCCTTTTTCACCCTCCCACCTGTGAGAAACACCGACCAGTGAATTTCTCACAGGTTGGGGGTGAAAATGCTCGCCAACAGCATAAAAATAAAGGATGTGAACACAATATCACGATCGGAGCTCAGATAAGGTAGATGCTTCTTCTTCAAATGCGTATATCAATCAGAGCTGCTCAGAGAAGTTTGACACCACCAGGGAACTCTGCAGTTCCTATCATCTTATCTATGGGAAATTAGTCATAAAGATGAGAAAAATAATAATTTTTCTCTTTCTTACCATCAATTATCTCCTCTTTCACTTTGTGTAACTCTCTTACAACTTCCTCCAATATTTCCTGATGAGACAAAACACAAGTCAGCTGCTCAGAATTTCCTTCTGACCGGTGGAAGAAAATGCAAGTTTAACGCGGTTGTGCTGCGTCCCCCGCCTCCGCTGATGACCAGAGCCTAGCACCACTAACAGCTACGGCTGCGCTCCCAGGCCAAGGACGCAGAAGATGCTGGCATACTTATTGGCACGTTTCTGTACCGACATCTTCATCAAATAGCAGTGAGACTGCGCTCTCTTGCCGCTCACCAGCTAGCCCTCCTCTAAGCACCTAGTTAATAGCGGAAACCAGAAGACTGAACAGCTGTTTGGCTTGTACAGCGCATGCATGGGGGAAAATGGGTAGCTCGTCAAAGCTCTTGAAGTGCCAAACACCTTCTCACTCACCTGTTTCATTCGATCAAAATCTAAGGCATCCATAGCCACGTCATTGCTGCTGCTCACTGGCTTCATCCTTGAGAAACAGAAGAAAAGGAGAAGAAAGCCAGTCAGTTCCTTGCAATGCACGCCAAGCTACACCCACCTCATGGAGTGGGTGAAATCCACCCCATGGCAGGAGCACCCGCGTTCGAGCGCTGGTGTCGGGGGCCTCAATGATTTCAAAACTAGAAAATGCTGAGGTGACTTCAGGGGATAAAGCCTGTTAACAATGTATTTTATTACAGGACTTGCAATTTGCGAGCTAAATGTTTGCTTTTCTCTCTTTCTCAGTTGGTTTTCTGCACAGCAACCCCGTCTTGGCCACCGAGGCTTTTATCAGGTGCTAAAGTAATACTGGAATACAGGTTAGAAAAACCTTATAGGGAAAGTAATAACCCAATAATCCTTTCCTTGGAAAGCCTGAGGCAAGTGGAGCTTGTTGATAGCACTGTGTAGCACAGGTGCTTTTTCTTGACCCAGAACCAAAGCCAGTCTGCCCGTAATGGCTAGTACACTTGAGTGTTACTGGTCTTCCAGGATGGTATTAGTCAGTGGGCTGAACTCTGATGAAAGCTGATAAAATAAATTAAGGAAGCAGAAGCTGCTTATTACCCATGCTATATATTTCGTAGAAAAGGCTTCAAATAACTTTGCCATCATTTTGGGGCCCAAAGTGGGGGCTGGAGGAGATTCTGTTGCCCCTGAGGGTAGGTTGTTCTTAGAAACCCTTTCTTGGGAAAATCTTAACATGTCTCCTACCATCTTATAGGTAAGCTGGGATCTAAGACAGATGCCAATACCATCAAACTGAACAGGAACAGAAACAGGTCACCAGTGAGAGCTTTTGAAAGCTGCCCTTCTTTCCCCACAAAAGCAATTCGAGCAAGCAAAGTCTGAGCACTGCTCCAGGTGTGGAGGAAAAGATTTTTTTCCCATTGAACTCCTCCTCCTCCCAGGATGGAATGGCACTGTAGAAGATAGCTGGCGAAAACTGGATGGCGGCTTTAAGTAGCCCACATTTCATTCCTATTTGCAATGAGAAAGAATGGTCTTTCTACATCTATCGGAAATCCTCAAATATTTCCTAGAACCAACGTGTCCCATTGGTTTTAGGAGAGCTGGAGAGACTGTATTCTGCTCTAGTAACACTGGCGCATCCCTCTGAATATTTGGGCAGGCATGTTCCAGCATCTTTAACACAGCAGCAAGTACATGCAGATAGTTGCCATTGGCAACTTTCTCTCTGCAGACTATCAGCGCTGTTGTACAAGTAACAGTGTAAAATAAAGGACATCTCTTTGCAGTAAATGCTAAACATGTGTAAGTCTGTGCTCTGCCTCCTTATTCAGCTTATCCATCCATCTCAGTGTTCAGTACTGCAGAAACACTGGGTAGTCCTGGACCGGCACTGGAAAGAATTATCTCTTTAGTTGTCCAATACCAAACTTAATTTCCATCTCTGTGGGTAAGAATGTGGGTGATACTGCAGCTGGGCTGTTCTGACTGACGGGACTTCTGGAGCCCTGCTTTACGCTTCTTGGCTTTTGACACCTGCTAGTTTTTGTACCCTGTATTTCTGAATGCCCTGTCTGTGGCTGGCCCTTGCTATAGCCCGATGTTATTAACATTGCACCGAGCTTTGCTCTCCTTTCTCA
Organism: Charadrius vociferus; assembly: GCF_000708025.1. Lineage (NCBI taxonomy): Eukaryota > Metazoa > Chordata > Aves > Charadriiformes > Charadriidae > Charadrius > Charadrius vociferus. The sequence continues at coordinate 2,014,847 of NW_009649864.1, read as the reverse complement.
TGCATCCACTGCAGTTGCATGGATGGAGGAATAACTTCCCTTCTCCCAGTTGCAGGCTCTCTAGATCATTTCTGCCTTTGCTTTTGAATTTCTGCAGAGGTTGGACAATGAAAACTTCTCCTATTGGCAGGGTCATCCTGAACCTGCTGTAAGAAGATGCTCCAAAATCTGTCTTCCACATGGCATAGCACGCTGCCAAGCCTGTGCCTCTGATTCACAGGCATGGATGCTTTAAGTGCTTGCTTCAGTGGGATTCACATCTGCGATGCCCGTGCCCACCTGAGCAGGGGGCTATTTCCACGGAACGAACCTTTGACATGACACGCTCTACCTTCACACTTTGTGCAGCGACAGACAAAGCGGATTGTAAGAGAATGAGTAAAAGACGTGACAGAAGACAAACATTAGTGCTGAATGATGGGATTAGCCAAAGGACAAGCCAAGACGGTTAAGAAGCCAGGCTGTTAGCCAGTACCTAGAAGACACGTGGGATTGTGTGGGGCTCTTAGCTTCACAGCTCTTCACCACTGATGGATTTCTACAGCAATGGAATGAAACGAGACATGAGTTTGTGCGTGTGCCACGGGGACAGCATGACCAGCCCTGCTGCTAGCCAGCCGCAGGGACGCCCCGTGCAGCTCACCTAGAAAGTAATGAAGATACAGGCTTTTCAACAGAATTGCTCCTTTCCCATGGCTTCTTCCCAGAGTCTGGAAAACAAAACCAAAAAGTTACTGTTTATTATTTTTTCTCTAACTATAAAAAATCCTGAAGTTGATTGTCTTATACAGCTGCTTTCATTCAGTGAGGATGAGTGACGTAGAAAGATCCATCAAAACAGGAGTGCTGAATGAGTGCGGTTGCCTACATTAGAGAGAAAGCATTGGCAAGAATCTGTTTAGTGATCCCTTTAATTAGGGACTGGATAGTTAAACGATACTAAAAAGATATGGAACTGGAACAGCAGGAGGAAAAGCACAAATCACTTTTATTAAGAAATAAAGGCTAATTGCTGAAAGGCTTATTTTATTCACTACAATACTTATTTGTATTTTAAGTTAAAAAGTATTAGGTTTTTTGTCTGCAGAGATGGCAGAAAATGTGGGTGTATCTAACAAAAGGCAGCGAGACCCCCACTATGCAAATCTCCACAGAGAATTTATTTAGTGTTGTCTACATTTCTAACTTGCAGAACATTCCCAAAAGCTGCACTACATACCCTTGTTACTGAAAACACTTACTATCGTCCCAATCTCCTCGTATGCAAATAGTCTAAAATAAAGTGAACTGTTTCAGAGACTTGAATAATAGACAACTTTATACACAAGAGTTTGCTCCTCTGTGAGGTCCTAAAAAGCTCTTCAAAAGAATTATGGGCACTCCCAGGAAATCTCTAGATCTCATTCCTCATTTATGTGCACCTTTCTCCTGGCTTCCTCCCTTTCCCTTGCAAAACACGCAAATCGTGGCTTTGTTCCAAAAGGAAGCTGGAATGATTAAATACTCATTCCCTTGGGAGAGATTTCTTTTAGCATGTATGAAAGCCAAGGCTGACGCAAGGATGAATCTGACTGGCTTGCAACTTACCTACTCAGAGAAAGTTATTTCAACTCATCGTAGGGAAAACGTACTTTGGGGGCTCCTTAATTTCACCTAGTAACTCTTAGGATCAGGCTTGCTGCAACAAGCTCCTAGGTTAAGGAAGGACAATGGTTTCCGACCCTGACCCCAACTGTATAAACCAGGACAGCTACACTACCAAAAGTAAAATAATATAGCTTTTTTTTCTCTTAGATTCGGGTGCACGCAGATCCTCAGCTACATGTCTGGACCCCTTTAATTAAATTGGCTGCATTGTCATTTTCTTGGCTGTGAAGCATATAAAATCACCATTTCTTGCTGAGTACAGTTTTTAAAACAATAGGCATTTGGGAATTATTCTGTTCGTTACTGCTGCTGTGCTCAGAAGTAGAACAGTGAACCCAGAGTCCAGAGGTGGCAGAGAAGACTAGATGAAGACAACTAAACCACTAACAGTTTGATTTAATACCTGATGAATTTTGCTGCTGCTGGGTGGGACCTCGTGTACTGGGTGAAGGAGAGGTGCTAGCATCATCCTACAAAGAGAAAAACAGGACGTTACTTAATTCTGGAGACAAAGTGCAGAGTCTTCTTCTACCAGCTGCAGCATAGGTGGTACAACAGTAGATCAGATCCCAAACTTTTACCCAGGACCGCCACTGGTATCAGTGAGGGCAGTCCAGGTACTAACAGAATGTAACTAAATCAATCAATACTGCTCCTAAGTGGAAGATTAAACACTACATCATAGATTTGGACTCTTTTTTTTCCTGGGATTTATGTGTGACAGATCATAAAACATTCACCCATATATTTGACATGTCAATATTATTTAGCAGCCCTCAAAACACACTCAGGCACAGCATTAACTGTGCATTATAAAACGGAATTGCACCCAGTTTGACAGAAGATACCCCCACCACAAAGTGTAGTACACATTAAACAGATGTTCTCTAAAACGCCTTTCTAAACAGTTTGGTGCTATCAAAAGGTTTGATTTGGGATATAAACTAATGCAGAGCTTCAAGGAGAGAGAAGAAGGGGCAGAAAGACAGCAGAGGCTCAACAGAAGCTAAATGGTGCCTTTCATCTCTTGAGTCTCTGCTTCAAAACCAGCTCTGGGGCAAGATTAAGAACAATGGTTGCGTAGCGGGTTCAACAGGCAAATTCCATGCTTGAAGCATCCCTTGAGGAACATGCAAAAAATAGCTGCTTTTCTCCTTAAGCAGTGCAAAGCGCTTATTCCTGCTCTTGCCACAAACCTTTCAGACTGGGGCGAGACCTACGTTTCCTGAACAGATTTCCTACTGAGCAGCTCTAACTTTGTCTTTGGAGGGAATATCTCTGTATAGGTGATACGAGGCACACACAGTGCTTTATGAACTTGCAGCCACGGCAGAAAGCCTTCACAAGGGCACTGGTTAGCAACAGGAATGCTGTATGAGCAGCGGCCCAGAAAAGGACCGCATGGGAAGGGACACACCGTAAATCTTGGCCTTTCTTGAAACCGGAAAGATCTGCCACGCTTTACCCATTCAGCAGGTAAAAAAGTGTTTTAATCTGCATGTTGAACTCAAAATTGCTGCATCAAGTTCAGGGTAAAGACTGAGTCAAATCAAAACTCTTTTTTAATTGCTTTTGTGGACTACATACAGACAGAACAGTTAAAACAGAAATGAATCAAAGTTCCCTGAAGTTGTCCAAATTCTATCTCATTGTAGCGTAAATATCACGAACACAAATTTTAACTTTTGAATGGTATAAAGATTCATACACTGTTTCCCCTTCACCATCCCCACCCCCCAAGACATGTTTTATGTGCGCTCTGGGGTCCAAAGTGAGCTGATTCTTGCTTTGCATGGAGGTTGGCAATCCAAAGTTACGCCACATGGTTGATGATCCACTTCAGCTTAGCTGAAGCCGCAAATTTAAGGTAAGAGACATGAACTTGATCCCAAGTTGACTTGCCAGAAAGTTCGATGCATTTTCTTAAGGTGCAAGAATCTGCTTCTCCCTACAACACTTGGATCAGACCACCAAAAAGTGCCTATTAACCTGGTTTGGACAAACCTCACCTACGAATAAGGCGGTGATTCTTGTTTATAGGGTGCTGTTCCCAGGAAAGGTGGAAGCAGTTACATTTCGCTTTTGATTGAATATGCAAATCTGTGCATTCAGCTCTGCTTGTCATTGCCTGCCACACACAGCGAATGAGCACAGGGCTCTGGCTTACAAGGCGGCGCATCAACACATTTGCAAGAGCGCAACAGCGAGGAGTCTTTCACTTACGTTTTGGCTTTCCTCTTCCTTTTTGTCAGCTGGCTTGTCTGACTGCGACGCTGCTTTCCTCCTTTGCAAAGGAACATGAGATAGACACACAGTCAACCCTCTAGAAACACATCCTCCACATGGGAAGGCTGATTCAGGCTCTGGTGGGAGTTATTATTTACTTAGTTCATCCCGGGGAATGCAACAAAGGCTGGATGTGTGCGGTTGCGTAGGACTGGGGTGGAGGTGAGGAATCCAGACCTCAGCGATACGACTCAGGGAGAGGGGCAATATTACGAGGCGGCGTTTAACAGAGGAACACAGGGTGCAGAGCATAAGGAAATGTGTGGAAGTGGAGGAAGGAAGCGCAGCTGGGTATGAAACTGAGTGAGAAAGGGATGGCTTCTCTCTAGGGCTCAGGAAGTGGTGGCTCCTGTGTCCTACACAGGAGAAACAACCCAAACCCCCACTGGGGTTTCTGAGGACCAACCCAACCCTCCACAGGTGGATCAGGTGGGTATTGCAGTGACAACATTATGTTCTCAGCCAGCTCCAATATCATTCTGCCACCTTTCCTATATCCCCTCATCCCCCTTCCCTCCCAGAGAAAGGGTGGCAGCAGTGCTCCCATGTCCTGGGAAGACAGTCAGAAAAGCCCTTCAACCCAGGTCCATCCTCACCGGGAAAGAGGGGGCACCATTTCTGCTCAGCTAAGACCTCTGCTCCCTCCAGGGTGGGAAAGCTCTGGCTGAAGGCCAGGAGTTAGGAAACGGCAGTGCACCAGCCTGGGTTTTCAAGTGCCTTTAGTGAGTGATGGGAGATGTTTGCCATCTCAAAGCCAATTCAAAGGGAAGAGAGCTCCTGAGCCCTACGCTCCCAGGTGGTGTTGGTGTCTGCAGAAGTTGAGTGAAGACCTGAGACCCTCACTGTGCCCTGCTTCCCAAGGAGAGGCAAAGCTCCCTGAGAAGCAAGTGGCAAAGAGCTGCAGTCCATCCACTGGAGCAATTGGACCCGAGAGGGAACAAAGATGTTGGTTGTTTCTCTTTGAAGAATGCATGGTAAAGCTTCTTGGGTGTTAAGCCACACTGGCTGAAGAAACAAACACCAGTTCTTGATTTTCAAGCCCTATTTAGGGTCTAAACAGCACTCAAGTGTGCCAGGTACTGATTCTCTAGATATCCAATTTCCCATTTTAGACAATTAGGGGAACTGCAGCTTTAGTCTCCAGATGGATTTTGGTTGTGATATTCCTTATCCTCATCCACCCGCAAACACTACCCTTAGCAGATTTTTTTTAAACACCAGTATGACAGTTTTTTTCATTTAGTCTTGATTCTAAGATGGACAAAATTAATCTCACCCCAAAAAATTAAAATCCCAAGTGGTACTTAGACAGGCTTCTGAGTTTCAAAACACTGCCAGAGTTTGTCACAGGATTATTTTTTTTTTCATATCATTGGCAAAAGAAAAGTCTCACAGGATTCGTAAATTGGAGGATTTGATGTAAATTTGACAAAAAAACAGAGGAGTAAAACACAGGCGTTTGTAGGACACAGTGCTCTATCTCTACTTCTCTACTTCTTCTACTTCTATCTCTACTCAATTGCATTAATAATTTTATTAGATCAGTAATAATTTTATAGTCTCTCTATAATATTTAGATGATATTTCTGAGGAAATAAAATGGTTACGCACCTGAGCCAGGGAAATATTTGCCAGGGTGAGAGAACAGTGTTATATTTATGTCCTGCAACAAACTTAACTGGGCTAGAAATGATAGTCATTTGTGAGATAGTTCATTATTCCGCTTGCACTTCAGTCCTGAAGCAAAAGGCTGCTCTCATGGGGGCCACTAAATCTAGAGAGCTGTATTTTATACCGTTTGAGCTCTCAGAAGTGTTTTCCTCCATTACTTCCCCAGCATTAGACTCATTCCCTGTTTCTGAGCATGTGCTTTTCTGCTCAGAAAAGGGCCCATGAGATCCCATGCTCATCACTCAGTTGTTTCTGTGTAGAACACGCTCAGTTTAAAAAACATCTTTTTTACCTCCTGGCTGCCAGTTTCCTAAGAGCAACCTGAAACACTGTGCCAGGTTCTTTCCTTTCTCTATATCATCACACATAAAAAGGGTTTTGCAGCCAAAAAGGAGTCCCCTCACTGTCAGTTTAACAGCGTGTGCCCAGATCGCACCCTTGCCTGGCACTTGTGTATTTCCAGTGACTTCCATGGCTTTGAGAAGCAAAATTTAGGAGACAATTCTGTTGCTGTCAGCTCCCTGGGAAAGGATTTGCAGGTCAGTAATTTTCTGAGTGGAGGCAGCACAGTGCTCATGGCAGTGGACGTGCTTGTGTTAAGACAGTGAGCAGATTCGACCCTGAACACCTGAAGGCACCCAGATACCACTGCCGTACTGGAGTACGTTTTAGATTAGAACCACAGAAATTTATAGGATTTCTATGTCCAAGCATATGAGCTGTCCATTTAGCTTGCTTGCTTGAACAGAGCTAGTTGCCCCAGCAGAGAGAAAACTATCTATTTATTTATTTAATCTGCTGGTATCTTTTTATAGTGTTCTGTATTTCTTTAACACTTTCCAAAGGATTGCATCCACTGTCCATTTTCAGAATTAATTCTGAAATGATGAAGGCATAGAGGATAATTGGAATCAGACCCTCTGAACTGGGAACTGTTTTTATACTAGACAACATTGTTTAAAAGCTCCATTTCTGTGCACAACTGTACTTTCTCTTCCTTATATTACTCATCCTTTTTTTTCACTATTCATAAGTTTAAAAAAAACTAAGGCTAAAACCAAAATATCTAACACTAGGAACTTGGGAGTTACAGTCTGACAGAACATCACTGATGGAATCAGGGGAAACGAGAAAGCAAAAATAATTGCAATAATTGAGTGCCTTTTAACAGCTGATACATCACAACTTGCTTGAGTGGAGAATAACTTGGCTAAACTGTCTGTAACACCCTGAGAATCGATAACAATTTAACCACCAAGATGTTGTCCTTTTACTGCACTTCTGTTTATATTTTTGGGCCCAACATCCTGAATGTGCTGCAGAAAGAATGGTTTGTCTAAGCTCCTTTCATAGTTTACTCTTTCCAAAAACAGTAACTTTGAACTAGACCTGGTAAAATGGCCAAACCACAGTGGATATATTGATCACCATCTTTGAAGGTTACCACACTGCAGGATTTACTACAGCAGCTAAACTCTGCCAGGTATCATTGCTGCAACATCGACATTTCATACTAAAGGCCAGATGATGCTGCCGACTAACATCTATGCAGGACCTGTCAAATTGCAAAGCAGCACCAAAAAGTGACCCATCGCTAACCAAAAATGACAGCACCTTGTTCCACAATTTGCAGCAGAGCTCATGCTTAGTGCTTATTGAAGACTAGGTACAAACCTTTTTGCCAGTAATTTATTCATTTCTTCCATTAGTCCTCCTCCGCCTCCTCCACTACTTGTTCGATTGGCATCGCTCTTAGAGACCCCACTGGGGCTGGACCCTCCTGAACCATCTTCTGGCTTAAGACAGAAATCAACATTGGAATTAATGAAAAGAGTTTCGCTTATAACCACACCCTTAATGATTAGTTTTCCTAATTATTAGGAATGGCAATCACAATCACAGCCCCAAACCAGAGATAGGATGCATTCTGCTTTGGGAAGAAGACCCACATGGACCTTACTAAAACCAGGACAGTCTGGGTGAGGCTGTCAAGTATATGGGCATATGATGAAAAAACCCACAGCGTTGTTGGTTCATGGTCAAATTTATGCACGGTTTTGCAACCCTTGCCTAAGTAGACACCTATTAACATGAAGCCTCAACAATCTACACTGTTTTTTGTAAGTACGGTGCAGTTTTAAGCACTTATAATGACAGAAAACACTAACAGATAGTACAATGGTGGACTTTGCAGAAGTAATGAAATGCTGGCAACATAAGAACTTGTAGCCGTTTGTTAATTAACATTTTCCTAAGCGTAGAAATGCTACCAGACATTTCCTGCTCAGCTTTACTCGCACTACAAACTCACACTTAGAAAGTTCACCCAACGGTCAGCTGAAGCATGTTTCACCATGTTTCACGCTGGATTTGCAGACCATGACACCGAGCTGCGCCAGGCCTTCCCGCAGTGGAGAAGAGCCAGACTGGGGAGTCCCAGTGCCACCTTCTTACCCGTTGAACTCTCCTTAGTTTGGCACCAGCCAGAGCTGCTGCGAGCCCCGACACTGACCCATCTTCAGTGCCAGCCCCTTGGCCGGCGCCTGCCGGCCAGGTGGAAGTGCTGGGCCTGAAATGCAGAGAATGTGAATTAGAGGTGAAGCGTGGTCTCCTCCAGCCCATACACAAGGTCACGTTCCCACTCCCAAGGCCATGACCTGACTGCGTGATGAGTAAGCAACGCAAGGAAGCACAAAGCACGCAGAAGAACGGGAAATGGTGGTTGCATCAGTGGTCAATCAGCTACAGTTGTGTCCTTCTGTGAGACCCTGTCACTAATAAGCTACCTTTCTCCTTCCTCGTCTCCCTGGCTGGGCTAGTGTTTCATTCTGTGCTGAAATCAGAACACAGACAACGCTTCCCAATTCGTAAGTGGCATCTTCTGCTGCTGCTGTCATAGCTTTCTACATGGAGACAATGAACTACATCAGCCAACTCCGTGGACTTCAGTTAACATGAGCTTTTCGCCAGAATTATGGGCTACAGTGACACCTCCTCCTTTCTGTTGAACAGAAAGCACGTGGCCTCAGCCGGTCTTGCAGAATATTGGGGGGAGAGTCGAGCTCCAAGCACCCAGGGTTCAGTGAAGCTCCTCAAAGCAGCAGTCTGTTGGAGGGATGTGGAGCTGATGGTGGGTAACTCCGTCACAGTGTTTTGCCTGTCCGTAACGGGTCAGTTGAACAAATACACCCCCCCAAGGGTATGCCCCCACCTTAGGCTCTCTCAGAACAGGCTGCTCCTGATAGATAATCACAGGTTCAGTTGTTCAGTAAGTGTTATTTTGAAAGACAGATGGGTTTTGACCGAGGAACATTTGGAAACTGTATTTAACATTAGCAGCCTGGTTTTCTTCTTATCTAGGTTTTCTTACAATACTGCCTTATTTCTGTGGTTAGTTCTACCATTATTTCACACTCCCGATTCCATTCTTGGAATGAACCATAGCTGCTATTAGAAATACTTTAAATGTTTCAAGCCCTCTTTGGTTCATGAACATAATAGCTAGTAATTCATTGTGGGTACAGTTAATTGTAATTGCAAAACTACACCCACCTAATTAGAGGCCAGCCTGAGGCAGAAATTGAACTGAGTCAAAATAATGGACCGATGTGAGTTTAAAATAACTTTATTGAACTAAGTGGATTTCAAGGACTTATATCAGCTGAAGGACTGAGCCTCCAGTGGTTGCTGTAATATTTTTAGCAGAAAGTGAAAGGAAATGCCTCTCAGTTTTCTTCCTTTTCTAGGGACATCATTTAAGCATTATATGTAGTTATAAACAGGAATGGGTCCAAGTCACAAAACCTATCATCTGCATTGCAAATAGGCATTGCTCCTAACTGTTCTAACTCTGCAGGCTTTAGACGAGCGCGAGAAATCAAGACCATGTGCAAAGTGGCAGACCCAAGCTCTTGATGTGCCTGCAATGAAAAAGGTTTGCTGGAATAGTTAGAGTGACAAGCCCTCAACTATAAATGCAGTTTCTACCAGGAAAAGAGTTTCTAGAATGAAATAAATTACACAAGCACAGGGGGTTCTGGGTAACTACAACAAAACCCATGTTACATCTTTTGCTGGTAACAGAAATACCGCCTAAAAAAAAGAGCAAAAATCACAACCTCTACCAATAGCGCTACACAGACAACAAGTCTACCACAGACCTGGCCTCCAGCTTCAGAAGAGCCCATCCGCAGCTTTTGGACAAGCTGAAAATAGGTTTTGTACGAAGCTCGCTGCCAAATGCGACTTGACTCTGCTGAATGATAAAAATCTCATTCTGGGCTAATAGAGTAAGAATATGCATTGCCACAACCCAGCTACAGCACCCTGGTCCTGTAATTCTTGCTTTTTGCCTTGCTTTTAGCTCAGAAGGTCCCTGGACCAGTCCTGAGTGAGTTTGATACTCTTCCACCTCGGTTTCAGAAATCATCTACAGCAGGAGTAGCCTTGGGTCTCTCAGCCCTTCTTCTAGCGGTCACGGGCAGTGCCAACGGGGCTGCAAGCTCAGGCTTTATACAGGTCGCAACTCATTCAAAATCAGTACTTACTCAAGTGGGCAATGGCTGGTGAAGTCATGTAAGGAGGGTTCCTCCTGGGCATAGTCACCTCAGACACAGCAGCGTAAGGGGGAGGCAATGGAAGACAGTGTGACATGGGCTGATACCACTGCTGTGGAGGACGAGATGATGGATGGGAGGATGGGGAGGGAGCCTGGCCAAAGGAGCCGGGGGGGCTGGTGATGGTGGGTAGCGGGGAGGATGGTGCAGCACCTAGGTGTGGAAAGAAGGTCCCATCCACGCTTTTCACCTGGGTCCCAGAGGGGCCTAAAGCAATTTGTTCTTCAGGATGGCCATTCAGAGGCACATCTGCTGAGGTCTCCTGGCCTGCTTTATCTGTGGGTCCCTTGACCCTCTCAGGCGGGACAGGAATCACAGGTAGGATGGTGGGACCACGTGGCTGCAGGACATCACCCCTCTGCAGAGGTGGTGCATTTGTTGCGGGGGAAGCAGAAGACCGAGGAGAGCATGAAAGAGAAGAGCGCCTGAGGGGCTGGCGAGAGGCAAAGGGAAGGTGGGAAGGATGGGGAGGTGGTGGAGACAGCGAGGTTCGCCTGATGCCTGGTGTTATGGTCCTGCGGTTTGGGCAGGCTGGAGAGGAGGAATGTGGGGCCATTGGCAGCTCGGAGGCCGAGTGCCTGTGCAGGAGCTGCGGGGTCTCCCTGGCTCTCCGCAGGGATCTGGGAGAGGGTTGACTGGCGGGCTCGGGGACAGTGGGTGATGAAGAGCCAGCTCTGGCATGAGGTGGTGGTGGGGACACAGCAGCAGGGGCAGGAGCACCCCAGTTACTGCAGGTGGCAGGAGGAGGCTGGGGCTGAGGGAGGGGGGAGCACACGCTTATCTGAAGGGTGGAAACTAAAAGAACAGAAAAGACAAATGAAAAGAATAAGATGGGTACACAGCAAGGAACGAAACCAAGGCAAAGCGGAACGGAGAAAAGGGAACCACAAAGTAAACACGAACAGAAACTCCAACAAAGCGAAGAGGAGATGGTGCAGGCACCGGCTTGGGGGTTTCCAACCCTCGGCAGGACACCGGTGGCATGGGCAGGGCTGGCTGCTCCGGTGCCAGTGAGGTTCCTCCAAGCCCCGTGTGAATCTGAGTCAGGATCACAAGCATCACCCTTGCACCAGGGGCAGCTGCAAGGGACGTGCTGAACACAGCAGTGCCCACCTCATAGCCAGGAAACGGACAGCCAGAAGGCCCCAAGAGCCATGTCCCGCTCCTTGCAGATGCCAAGGCAGGATTTTGGCTATGTTTCCTATGCAGAATAGCACACAGTAACCTCTACCAAAACAGAGTCCGACAACTTCTGTCGCTGACTAAGGTATGTGTGTATGTCTGAGTTGGTTTCACGTCAGAAAACCTAAAAAGTTGTAACAGCTAAGGAAAAACATTTCACTTATGTGGCCAGATTAACTGAAAAAACCTCCCCAAAACATAATCCAAAACAAAAGATGTCCATCTTGGCTCGCTTGCTCTGCCTTCTTTCAGAGACGCAGAGCGACTAGTTATAAGCTCTTCCTGTTATCTCTTCTCTCAGCTTAGTGCAACTTAATATGCTATAGAAGATTTTTGTAAGCTCATTAAATATATATATTTTTTCCATTAAGCTCACACGAGCCTCCTCACTTCATGACCACAAAATCCCCACCGATGAGCATCTAGAGCTATATTTTCCTCTGCGCTGCAGTTTGCTTTGTGCTGCAGAGCGATGGGGAGCACCTGGCCTGGCACATCCAGCACGTCCACCCCTTTGGGCTGGCATCCCCTGGAAACACGGAGGCACTCTTGCAGTGGCTGTGCTACCTGCTTTCCTGGTGGGGGTGGAAGAAGCACAGCCAGGCCACCTTGGTATGCCTAAAATCCTTCAGCTGTACAAATTTTGCCAAGCGCAAAACCCACCTAGCTCCACCTGCATCCCCAGACCGGAGCCTCTGCACAACAACACAACCATGCCCAAACGCGTCTAAGTCCCTTGCTGAAAATGCTTTAAAATCTAATCTTAACTATGACCACTTTTGGCAGTGTGGCTCTTGTATAGCACCAGGCAAAACCCAACTACAGCTAGAGGGGACAAACAGGGAGAGACTATATCCGCTTGGTTTGATACGTGCCTGTGGTAGAGGTTCTTCTTTCCAGAGATTCCTGGCGCTGTTGCTGTTGCTCCATCACTTGTCTAAAACAGCAATGAAAAAAACCCTCGGTCATAATGTATTCTTTACAATTTTGAGTAAAAGCTGAGAAGCACTGAAGCTGTGTGTCTCGGGTGGTGTAAGTCAGTCCCTCACAGAAATGCTGTTCCCGTGAGATGGAGGTGGGTTTGGTTTCACTTGCTCTGGCCACAGTGGTGCCATTGCACGTGTTGTGGAAGCGTCATCGGGCCATTGCCCTGCACCTGCTGGACACTACAGGGGTTGGTTGATCCATTAACGATAACTCCTTAATGGGCTCTGCAGGAGGAACAGTCAGTGCTCCAGGTCCATGAGAGCACAGCAACCACGTGTGGTTAACCTGAAGTAGATGAGCATTTCCACTTTGAGGGTGGTGAGGCACTGGAACAGGTTGCTCAGCGATGTTGTGGCTGCCCCATCCCTGGAGGTGTTCAAGGCCAGGTTGGATGGGGCTTTGAGCAGCCTGGTCTAGTGCGAGGTGTCCCTGCCTACGGCAGGAGGGTTGGGACTAGATGATCTTCAAAGGCCCTTCCAACCTAAATCATTCTATGATTGCCGGGGAAGAGTAAGGGGTGTCTCACATAAAATAACACAGCCCTGAGTCTTTTACGGATCAGTAGCCCAGAGGACTTTAGTTAAAACTAAAATATAAGGAAACTTGATCTGCGTTTGAGTACTGACTGTACAAAACCTGTTCCGTCCAGCTGCACAACCCGGCTGACAGCCTGCCACCTGATGGCCCAGCGCAGCCACCCTTGTGCCGGCCAGCGTGGCCATGGGGACCATGACCACCGCGTTTCCTCCACAAATGCAAATCACAACACTGTGCTGCTGCTTTTTGGGCATCTTTCCCCCCAGGAGCTGCTGGCTCCCGTGCTACCTCAGGCCTGGTGTCCCAGAGGGAAAGGCACTGCCAAGCCTTTTCCCAGGGTCTGCTTTCCAGAGACGTGCAGTTCCCAGGGTCTATCAGCAGAGGTCTTCTCTCGCACGCTTTAGCGCTTCTGCAGAAAGAGCTGTTCCTCTGACCCCGGCCACACACCCTCCCTGGCATTTCTCTTGTTAAAAAGATTTGAGAGCTAAAAACTAGACTATTTGCCAGGCTTTTTACCATACGCGTGGATATGGGCTGAGGATTTCAGCAATACTAAAACACAACTCTGAAGTTACCTTACTGGAGCACTTGGTAATAAGGTTGATGATCATTTTCTTCCATGATTTCTAGACCAAGTTTGCCTTGAATTTGTTCCACATACGTTTGGGACAGTCCTAACTGCACAGAGATTTCTTTTTTCTGTAACAACTTAACTTCATGGTCTGTGCAGTAAGGCAAGCTTAACTCTGGGTAACACTTGTATTTTGACTCTATGTAATATTTTAGAGAAATCTCCCTATTACATTGTTACTTGTACTTTCCCGAGTCTGCAATTTTAAATAATTATATCTTCTAACATACAAATATAAGCTCTTTTAGAAAAAAAGTCCGGAAAAATAAGGTTACATTATGTAAGGAAAAAATAATGTCTTCATTTGTAAAACAAATTTCCCATATTTCAATTCTAATTCAATAGATGGGACAGGAAAATTCACGATTATAATTATTCACTATGGAGGGATCAATCCTAAACTGGTTTTATGTTCAGGACATGCAGTCCATCAAACACTGGCAATTTCTGGAAAACCAAAAGGCAGCTGAGAAAATTACTATATGTGCAAAGGGGAAAGAGCTTTGAGGGACCGCATTGGTTGTTGGCTGATTCAACTGGTTTCATTTAAGCTATGACACTTTACGCCAAATAAATAGAAATCTACTTCAATACATACCCTGGCTCTTACTTGATAGTTATGAGCTGAACACATATGCAACAGCATCAATTGCACTGTTAAAATTTCAATTGTAAACCCCATGTACTAAGAATTTCCTAAGCATACTGTCCCCTACTTTAGCTTGGCCCTTATTGGTAAAATTTATGATGAAGAACAACCTGACACATGAATTTTCCTCGTTAAACCTGGGGTAAATTCTAGTTTATCTGGAGGACAGACTTGGAAAACTCCAGTCTGACAGACCGGGAAAGCAATATGAGTAAGACGTCTCCAAGTCATCAGAGCTGCTGCAGAGCAGATACAGGTGTGGGGTGTTCCCCAAAACAAGGGTCAGCCACTGCCATTTGAAGTCACTGAGGTTCATACGAGCCCTGTCTGCCCTTGGGCAGAGGCAGTTTATACGTGCCAAATGCACCCTCCCACACGTGCTAAAAGGAGAAGTTCTTACACTCTTAGGAAGTCAAATTTATTCCAGTGGAACTAAATAAAGCCTGAGATTGGCACAAGGCCGCTTAAGGAGTATGCAAGGAATAAAGTGTAAGAGGGGGCAAATTACACTCTGACTTAAAAATATATGCTTTTAACATTTGTGTAAAGGTCTCTCAAAAACTTTTTGAACAGACACACTTGCAGGGTAGTTACCATAACTTCATTTCCTTGCCTGCTTATAAGATGTTCAAAAAAAGTAGGCCTAAAATTAGGTCTGCTCTATGCTTACAGAACGCATCAGCGTAATTAAAGCTGAAAATCCTCTAGTGCAGATGCAGTAATATCTAAGTGCATCTACTGGCATAGCTTATTCCAGTCCAGTGGAGCAAAAGAAGCTTTCCCAGAACCATGTGCCCTGTAGCAGTTGAGTAATACCTACCCAAAAGGCTTTTACTGTCTCTAAATGAAAAAAAAAAAAATCTGATGTAGTTAAGCTGCTCACACTTTAAATGTACAGACTAGACACCTAAATTTGAGGTCTGAGTTACATACGGTCTGACGAATCAGTGATTTCCATGGGTTAAATGAAGTGCTGGATCGGGGCTTTCCGCCAGGCGGTGGGGACAGGCGGCATCCCCCTGCCTCTGGGCGAGCAGCAGCTCTCCTCTGACCTTTAGGACAGCTCTGCTATTCCAAAGTAAATCTCACAAATCTCAAGTGAAATATCATTACCCACTGACCCATTTAATAGTCATACGTAAATCCCTACTAAATCTCCGGCCATTCAGAGTTTTTCATAAAGGCGCGGGTAACCAGTTTCCCTAC
>NW_009649864.1:1977781-1999412 GCF_000708025.1 Charadrius vociferus | reverse complement strand
AGAATCCTAGGTACCTACTGCAGCCTGTGTAAGGGCCTCGTCTGAAATGACCTATACATGGTTTTGTGTAGGGACCAGTGAGAACGGTAGCCCTGGAGTGTGAATGCAAACAATATATTGCAGCACTTCATCTCTGCTGCTCCAGGAGCATGTGATGTTAAGCTACACAACCCATAGGACCAGGGCAGTCCCTGGACCCAGCAAGGGGGGACCTTGCCCGCTTACAGGTTGCACCTAAAACAAAGGCAGAGCACACTGAGCCTCTGTCGCGTCGAACCAACATCTGACATCTTCGGTGCTGAACTGCCCCTGCAGGTCTGGTTCCCCTAAAACCCTTCCAAAGCTATTTATTATCTGAACCAAACATTGGGCCAAGTCCTCTGGAGGGCTAACTGCGCTCGGTGATCTTCCTCTCGTTACAGAAGCAAAGGCAGACACCTCATCTAAGCAATGCCAGGCACCCAACGTGGAACAGCCGCAGGTCCTGCCCATTTCTGTACTCCAGCGCACTCCTGACAAAGTGAGGCTCACCAGCTTACATGAGCTACGGCAGAACGTGCTCTGCTGTTTCTCATACAGTAGCAGAAACACACTCGCAGTGAGCAGGAATATGGGGAGCAAAGGTGCTTTTTTTTGTGTGTGCACAAGCCTATACTTCATCAGGGAAGCACCAGCTGGCTAAGCAGTGCTGCTGGTGTGGGCACCACCGATGCCGGGCAGACAGATCACAGCTCTGACAGCATGGACTACCAGTCAGAGCAGAAGACTTTGTCCAGAATGGGAAAGAATCATAGAATGCTTTAGGTTGGAAGGGACTTTGAAGATCATCTAGTTCCAATCCCCCTGCCATGGACAGGGACACCTCCCACTAGACCAGGTTGCTCAAAGCCCCATCCAGCCTGGCCTTGAACACCTCCAGGGATGGGGCAGCCACAACTTCTCTGGGCAACCTGTGCCAGTGTCTCACCACCCTCAAAGTGAAAAATTTCTTCCTAGTATCTCATCTAAATCTACCTTCTTCCAGTTTGAAGACATTCCCCCTTGTCCCATCACTACCTGCCCTTGTAAGAAGTCCTCCCCCAGCTCTCCTGTAGGCCCCCTTTAGGTACTGGAAGGGACTATAAGGTCTCCCCAGAGCCTTCCCTTCTCCAGGCTGAACAACCCCAACTTTCTCAGCCTGGCAAAGGTGTGTCTTATACTTAGCGAAGGGAGCTGAAGACACTGCTGCTACGGGGATTTCTACTGCTGCTACAGGAATCTGGGCTGAATCAGCAAAGCTGAAATGAGATGGGCCTCATAATTTGGTTATGGAGACAGGCATATAAGGACAAACACTCCTGCCCACCTTCCCTTTGACATCAAGGAGACCACTCGTAGCAGCTAGAGAAAAGGCCATGTGTAATTATGGCACCAAGTATGACATGGGTGTAAAGGTGAAGGGTATGGCTTTATGCTTTCATTTATTAACCTGGTTGAGAGCAAAACATTCATAAAAAGAAAAGCCTATGACATAGGAAGTAGCCATAGACAAAAGGGGCCTAAGCTATTACTAAGAGTGTGTGTGGTCCATCAGGTGCTCCCTGGGCAATATGACTCTCAGCTGCCTGCAGGTGATGCAGACCAGGATAAGGTTACGCTTTCTTAATGCACCTGAGAAACGCAACCTCTACAAATTTCTTTTAAACACGTTTTGTCTTTAACTCTGAACATCACTTGCCTTTGAGCAAAGAGTTTACCTAGACCTTCAGTTCACTTCATCCTTTAAAAGTCATTACAGAATCGTTAGCAATAATTACAGAAAACTCAGAATCAGCTTAAAACAGGTAAAAGTAAAAAGAGCAGTGCTTATTGGTGAGCAAGGACCGCACGTTCATCCAAGTTAAAAACTAGAATGCAACCATAACTGATTAACTTACCTTCTCTGTGCTTCCATCTCATCTGGAGATGGCCCATTCTGGACCTGGCGCTGGGCAGCTGGACCTACCAAAAACATGAGAGAATGCTATTAGAAAAGCAAGTGTGGCTGACTTTTCCAAAAAACACTGCCACTCAGATTAGCTGCTTCTCCATCTTACTATGAGAGAAAAACCCTGAAACATTATTGTCCTCTCTTTGCTTTATTTTTTTTTTAAATTCATTTTTTCCTGTTTGACAAATCATTGCCTCCTGTAAATTTTTAGTCCCATGGGGAGAATCCAATGGTTAAATGTGTGAGCAGATTTGTCCAGAAACCTGGCATCACAGTAGCTGTAGACTACATACTAATCCCTTGGCGATGGTGAAGACCTGTAGTATTGCAAAAGATGTCCTGTGGAAGGACAGTCCATCACACTGGGATGCATTTGGAGCTTCACGGGGTTCAGATCTAACCCCCCTGGATTATTCTGTCCTTGCACAGTAATTCAACCGAAGTGATGAGTTTGTGAGCGTACGTGCTAGCTGCTCCGATGCTAGGCTGGCATCAAAAAGCTACCTGGATGGAAGGTGCATGGAGATGCAAAATTAAAAAAGCCTTTTACAAAGGTGGCTTGTCATTTCACAGCGCTGTCGGTCTTCTGCTTCTGCAGGATCCACACCAAGCTGAGCGCTCACCAACAAAACCCGACTATGCTCGTCAACATTTAATTCACATTTCCTCTCTCAACTCTGATCATTTAATCTCTGTTCTTGGACATTTAATCGAGCACACTGACACTCACGTGCCATTTTCAGAAAGAAATAATTATTCTGACAATAAAAATAATTGTTGGTAACATAAGCTACAGTGGTCTTGCACTCAGTGGAAGACAGATTGTTCCATTAATTTGACAAGGTGGGTTTCAACTGGGACTAAACAGATAAGAGTTCTATTATATACAACTGCAATTTTCCTGATAAACGGCACTGAGAAATAGATCGGTTACATGCAGGAAATTATTATGTCTACCTTATTTTTTTCATTTTCAAATGTAAAATTTCATCCATTTAAAAGTTACTCAACAAGAGCAAAACAGAATTAAACACTTACAGACCCAAATATGTCACTCACAAATTGCTAAGGATATTTCTCTCAACTTTCTTTATATGTTTCTGCCAGGCAGAATGTAATCTGAAAACAAATTTAGAAAGTATGACTGTGTGAAAAGGGGAAAGATGGCAGAAATGCGTTGCAGTCTGAAATTCCAGAGCGCTGACTGATCCTGATGAAATTGTGAATATATTTGAAATGTGTTTGAGGACTAACATTTGCAGAAAGGGAACACAGCACTTTCTGAAAAATCGGGCCCATGTATTACAGTTTTGGGTATCCCAAAAATGCAACCGGTGATAACCACTGAGTCAAAAGCTCTAACATTTAGGATTGGGTATGAAGTGAAGACAGTTCACTTATTTAATGTCTCACGACTGACAACTTAATATTGTTTGTCACACGCCTTTGGCAAACTATTTAGACAGAAATGCCACATTTTGTAAAGATCACACGAAACAATGAATGGGGCAGGGTGGAGAGGGTGGTCTTTTTTGGAAGCAAGCCTCAGGAAAGAGCTTAGCAGGTATTTGGGAAGCACACGGCAGGAGGCTCACGCGTAAGGAGTCTAAGGTGTGAGGAGGATGCCGTGTTACTGCGTGAACGCCTGTACTGCGTGTCTTCACCACTGAGGTGACAGAAAGGCAGAGCTCCCCCTGAGCAGCAGTTCCAGAGTGAACTGAAACTTCTTCTGACCAGGGTAGGAGGACAGATCATGTCCCATCCCCGACCTGTGGCATTGGACCAGACTGACTCCCCACAGTTAGCAGTGGCACCGGTTTGGACCCTGGCTCCGGTGCGTGCAGGTAACACCCACGTTCTCCCGTGTACATACATGTACCTGTGAGATACTGCAGTCAGTAGACTTCTGGGTGAAAGACTTCCAGGGCTCACGGCGGTTACGCTTCCCTCACCAGCTAACAAATCCCACCATGACAAGCCTTAGCTGTGCTCATCACTGTGTATGATTTCATCACGAGAAAACTTCCCTTGTACAAAGACACAGAGCATCATATGGATGCCAGCACTCTGCTTGGAAAGAGGATGAAAAGTAGGCACCAACATGAACAAGAAAAGCCAGAGGACAAGGTGGAAGAAAGAACAATTCTTCTCCGGCAATAAATCATGTCAAAGTATAGAGCAGGCTCTAATGATACCATCTTAATCTGGTACATTGGCATAAGTCTTCTCTTGGGGCCAAATGCCCAGAAAAATGAGGCAGTGTGGCCAGTTTGACTAATACGAGACATGCAGAAGGAATCAAAAACCAGACTATCAACACTACACCAAAAAAAACCCCACCTCCTGTTTTCTGTGGCCACTGTTACGAACTGTCTATGTAGGTTTAAAACCAAACAAATTCAACCAAATCAATCTTGAAAGCAGCATAAAGAAACCCTTTTAAGGGAACATTACAAAACACCATATGAGCATGCAAACAAGTGCATCTCAATTTTCAGCACGAAGAAGACCCACTAAATTCAACAAGTTTACTTATATTTCCCAGTATGTATGTGTATGCTTGCAGGACTAAGGCCACACTTGAAACTAAATACACAGCTTTTAGTTGCAACACACGATTGCAAAATGAATACTAGCTTTAAAAAATTTGTCTGTGGTACAGCAAATACCTGATATATTCCCAGAACAGACCACAAGTCAATTCAGACAATGCTACTGTAATTTTTTTTCCCTCACGTTACTGAAATAACTTGATTTCACACCCTTATTCGGAGATGAGTTCCATGTATTAACAGTCACTGATTTTTTTTACATTAAGAACCCCAGCTGATTGTTACAGTTGGCCACATTTTGTTCTTGTTATTATTTGGTCATAGTGTGAAATATCCTTAAAATGAAGAACATAAAGCTCCTAATTATGTTTTGAAATTGCCAATTTCTTCATAGTTTCTATAGAAATGCCCTCCTCTTGGCAAACAAAAGCAAGAGAAAAAAGATCAGAAGGAAAGAACCTACTTCAGACCTTACTCATAAAATAACCAACATTCAAAAACTCTTTGCATAAGTGGTGACAAATTTGTAGATATTTTTATTTGCATATTAATTTAAAAAAAACAGACAACTTTTCAGATGCACAGGGTACTCGACTGCAGGCCCCCAAAATGCCTTAATTCTCTCTCCGATATCTTGAGACATGTAACAATTAGTGTTTTCTGAGTAATGACTAATTCCTCTCTTTTACAGGTTTAGCTTTCTTACTTAAATCAACACACTGCAGCACAACATCATTCATTTACTTAAATCTTTTCCAAACTCATTTTTCTTTTATTTGATTCGTGATCAGTAGTGAGACATTAAAGAAGTGAACTGTCTTCACTTCATACCCAATCCTAAGATATTTTTCATGTCCTCTTCTGCACATTGGTTTTGTTTAGCATCGTTTTCTCCTCCAAGTGCTTTAGAAGTGAAGTACCCTAACGAAGCTGGGAGACAAAACCAGGCAAGCATGAACAGAAGAGGAGGATGAAGCTGTGATAGGTAGCTTGTCCTCTCTCCTGTGTAAAACAAGCAGCAGTGGAGGAAAACTTGGTAAGATAATGCCACCTGAGGAGAAGTCTAGACCAGCTGCAGAGGTCAATCACAGCCTGTGGGAATAGGGATACCTGTTTTGTGCTCCTGCAGAGGCTTGTATTGATTGGAAGTGGTCGGAAAAGAGTTTAAGGGAAGTTGTGTGTGGAGTTGCCCTGGGATAACAGGGTGCTCAGGGCAGTAGCACCTTTTGCTGCCCGTGGGGTTACAACTCTTCTTGCCACCGGTGGGGAAACACACTGGTTCCGTTTGCCACTGGTTGTTGTTTTGCTTGAGCTACACACGACCATATGAAATAATTCCTTCTGGCATCCTGCTTGTGATCTTATTCAAACCAATAGTTTTTCTATAGTAATAGGAAACCTTAATTCGCAAACCCTAAGGAAAAAGGTTAGATGCACTCTGTTTTGGTAACCAAGATTTTGCCTGGGGGTGGCCAATACAATTACTTAAAAGTCCAACCCAAAGTTTCAGGTCTGTTCATTGCCAGAAACATAAATTCTGCTAGATTTTCTCCCCCTCCCAACGCAGACTTCTGGGCAGATGCAGGCACATTATCATCTGATGTGAAGTCTGCAAACAACTTCCATCTCCGTAATAGTAGAGCTTCTTGTTTCTCTCGTCCTTGAGCTTGCGTTTAGCGTGCTCGACCAAAGCTCATACAGACGCTGAAGGCAGGGATTATTTTTACGCCTGGTTCCATATGTCTATGCTCTGCAGTGCACATACATCAGCCACCTGTTTGACTGAGGGTTTTTAAAATTCAAGTAGATTTCGAGGTTTAACTGCTCTCCACATTTTTAGATATTTCTCAGACCTGAGCAGACGTGATCAGCAAGTGGCCTTGGTGATGGCATCCTCATTTAAAGGTGCTTCTCGAGTTGCCCTGTGAGCTGCCTCTTACCGTGACAGCCTTTGGGAACAGCCTCACAGAGAAGAGCGCTTCTCAGCACAATAACCAAGAGAGACGGTTTTGCTACTGACCCGTTTGCAGCTTCAGAGCTGTTGCAATCTACATTTTTAGCAACTAATTAATGCAGGAGATACGCTGTGAATGTCTGTGTTTCCTCGCTTCGTTGCTTTGTAATAATTAAACGCGGTTTTATATAAGCATCTTGTGATTCAGCTCAAGGCAGATTTCGGGAGCACACGGATGTTTCCCGTGTTTGCTGCTTCTCCTCCTGCTCTGCCCTTTCCCAGCTGTCCCTGACGGTGG
This sequence comes from Charadrius vociferus, assembly GCF_000708025.1. Classification (NCBI taxonomy): domain Eukaryota; kingdom Metazoa; phylum Chordata; class Aves; order Charadriiformes; family Charadriidae; genus Charadrius; species Charadrius vociferus. The sequence continues at coordinate 1,992,639 of NW_009649864.1, read as the reverse complement.
CGATGGGGATCTCCTGGCAGCAGGGGACTGCTTCACAGCAGGTATGATAGTTTCCATATGCCGGTGGCCGCTCCTGCACCGCTGCGCCCTGCTACCGCTCCGAGATGTCTGTGTACAGACCCACAGCCAGCCACAAAACGGGACCAAAGCTGTCACCGAGGGAAAACTCGGCTTCTGCTTAGCTGTGGCAGGAAGGCACGAGCAAGAAGGAACAATGTCATCGTTTCTCTCCTGCCAGAGCAGCCCCAAGCAGCATTCTTTATCCCCTTTTTACTTATGCTACAACTTCAGGCACCACTGCCTGCATGCACGAAGGAAATGGCAAAAACAGACTGATTTCCCTGAGCAACCAGGATTTTGTGTCCGATGTAACCCCCTTACAGATCTTTTATTCCTTTTGCGCACTGGAAACAGAGCAGCTGCCAAGGGGGGCGGGAGGGAGGGGGGTCTGCAACCTCTATAGCCTCCATGGTGCTCACGGACCAGTGTGACCACTGTGGTGGGCTAAGGAGAGGTTCCAGTGTCAGAGGTGGATGAGAAATATATCTGGCTGTAACTTCATGAGACTGAAAATTTTTGTTCTGCATATGAACCCAACATGAGGATTTGGGGGGAAAAAACCCACAGAAGACTATGAGAGAAGAGGTGAGAGACAGGCAGACAGCTCTCCCTCATTGCTTGATGGTTTCAGCATGTACTTCTATTGCGGGAGACTCAGGTTCCAGCGCCAAGTCTGACCTGTTATCATTTATACCCTGGGAATGTGCCGTCACCACTTGCTTATCCTCACTGGAACAGAACAAATCATTCCAGCTTACAACTTCCAGCAAAGCTTTTCTTTCCTACAGTGATACCTTTCCAATAAATTGGCATTTTCTGATAGAAAAAAAATAAATAACCAATTGTCCAAAGCAATTTTGATCAGCGCTAATCATAGAATCATAGAATTGTTGAGGTTGGAAGGGACCTTTAAGATCATCAAGTCCAACCATTAACCTACCCTGACAAAAACCACTTCTAAACCATGTCCCCACATACCCTTTTTTTAAACACCTGCAGGGATGGTGAATCCACCACCTCCCTGGGCAGCCTATTCCAACGTCTAATAACCCTTTCAGTGAAAAATTTTTTCCTAATATCCAATCTAAACCTCCCCTGACATAACTTGAATCCATTTCCTCTCGTCCTATCACTTGTCATCAGGGAGAAGAGGTCAGCCCTCACCTCTCTACAACCTCCTTTCAGGTAGTTGTAGAGGGTGATAAGGTCTCCCCTCAGCCTCCTCTCCTCCAGGCTAAACAATCCCAGTTCCCTCAGTCGTTCCTCATAAGACTTGTCCCCAGTCAGGTCCAGCCTGAGCCACTGTTCCCGGCATCAGGGAGTCCTGGCTGGGCTGCTGCCAGCTCCCGGGGCCGACCTGCAGACCCACTCCGGGGGTATCACCTGGACGGGGCATTTTGCTGTCTTCACCACAACCTCTTCCCTTCACCCCCAGACACTCGAGGGGGTTCCTTGCTCCCAGCTGCTGACCAATACCCCCCGGGTGCCCCACAGGCAGACCAGCCCGGCGATGTGGGTGTGAAACCAAGTGGGCTCCGGCCGGCGGAGGGAAGTTCTCTGCCTCTCCTTACACCACCGCTTCCCCGCGTTCACAGCCCGGGCTGTAATTTTAGCTCTCTTGCTGCTGTTGGGCAATCACGCTGCTGCTGCGGAGGCTCTGTCAGCACTTTAAACATCTGCCCTGACGACCTTGACTGGCTCTCGGCCCCCTCAGTCTGTCCTGGTGGGCACTGCGCGTGCCGCAGATGTCCCAGCATGGCCAGACTCCACGGAGAAGTGCCCACCGAACGAGCCGGCACAGGAATCAGACGCACCATCTCTGCGCTAGTGACACTGCACTCAAACTCATTAGTAGGGACAATCATCCTGGACAAAGCACCGATCTAGTTAGCCTAGATAAAGCACGTAGATAAAGCAGGGTGCCTACACTACTTCTGGGGCCCGAGCTCCTCCAACCAGAGCTGGATGATATGGCAGATCACGCATACCTATGTCTCCCTGGCGAGTTAAAGGACTGGGAAGAGGAATCCCCCCGCTCACTGCGCCCTGTGGCTGCAACTGGGTACAGCCAATTGCCCAGCAGTGCTGCTGTGCCGCCACGGCGATTCCATGCCACCATGGCGATTCCAGACCACCATGGCGATTCCAGACCACCACAGCGATTCCATGCCACCACAGCGATTCCACAAGGCCATGGGGATACCATGCTGGGGGTTTGGGACTCAGCAGGTCCTGCCTCGTCTGACATGCAAGACTCAGGAGTCAGGCAGGCTGCGGGGAGGGTCTGTCGGACAGGGATGCAAGGGCCAAGGCAAAGATGGACAGACGGACAAACGGGGCAGTTTTCTCTGCAGGTCAGTTTTTAAAATTTTAACGCCAGGCAGGTTTTGTTGTGCTGATAACTACGTGACAGAGCGCCTACTGCTCCATACGGGATGCTGCTGGATCATTTGAATCACAGTAAGCAAAACCACCACAGCAGAGGGAGAGGCAGCACGCCCACCGGAGGGAGGGTGTGGGTGCAGCGGTAGAGCCTGCTGTCGGGCAGGGTTTCCCTCATTCCTGTCAAACATTAACTTCAAACAGAAAGAGTTTCAGAGAATGATCTACACAGGCTGGGTGCCTCCACAGCATTTATAACTGAGCACACGAAATGCCTTCTATAACATTCATTTACACGCGGACCAAACTTTTCCCTCTGAGAACTGCAAAGAAAGAACTTTACCGGCCTTAATTAAGCTTCACCCGTGCCGTGAGGCGGAAGCTAAGAGTGACTCAGTTACACCCAGAGCATGTCTGCACAAGTAAAATTCGTTTGCATCGATTTACCTGCAGGTGAGATTTGCTACCAACACAGTTAAACCTATGCAAAAGGTCACCTAAGGCACTCTTATTCTGAGGCAGACCATGCGAGTTTTGGTTTGACCTAAGGCAAGAAGAGTGCAGGGAAGTGAGCGCTTCCAGCTCTACGCCAGAAAACCTCTCTACCTCCCTCCCTTGCCCCTCAGGTCTGCGACCCTGCAAGTCTGTGGCAGCGCAAAATCAAACACATCCTCTTAAAAGCACCCCCAGCGACATGTCACACAACCTCATTTCACCTTATATTACACCGGACGAGGAGCACTGTGTGTCCAGGTACCCGCTCTCAGCTAAACTGTGGAAACTCCCAGCTTAGAAGCTCTTACAAGCGCCATTCCCAAGACTGCAATTGCTTTGCTTTTACCTTTTACCTTTTACCCGTAAGATTACTTTAATCTAACATGAAACAGGCCCTCCTTCAACTGAAATCAGGGTGTGAGGGTCTGTATGAAGTCTGTTCGTTTAGACTAAAAACTGATTTAACATTCACTGCCGAAACTTTCTGATGTAGGTAAGATTTAAGGACAGTGACAGAGCTGGAAAAACAAGCCCGGTATTTATCACGGGAGTGCCCTACCCTATCATAGTTCACACCTCCTCCAACTACATAGCTACAGGTGTGTGCACTGTGCACAGCCTGTTTTCTTTTTCTTTTTTTTTTTTTTTTTTAGGAAAACCAACAAATGGAATTGCAGGGGTTCCTGCGTGCACAACCCCACGGCTGTGCGTGTGCACTGAGCAGGGTGGAAGGCACGAGATCCAGAGAGGAGTTACCAAATAGAAAGGCCACACAAAGACCCAGCGCTGCAAGACGATTAGAAAGAAATCGTCCTCAGTTCACCAGAAGTGCTACTGAACACATTGGCGTGAAACCAGTGTGCCTTTGACTCAACTGCTAAGCTTGTTAATTCAGTTATTTTGCATAAAATAGGATGGCAATTGTTTGATCCTGGCTGTTTATCCGTCATGGCACTGGCACCGCATTTGATAATTTTTCATGCTGGTGTTTTGGCTGAGCTGGAGAAAACCGTGGTTGGTTGGGTTTTTTTCCCCATTCTGAATGCAATAAAGATGAGTTGATGCTAAAGCAGCTCCGGCAGTAAGCACCTGCACTCTGACAGCGGGGATCATATTTAATATGTAAAGGACATGGCTCGGGCGCATTTATCTCAGCGTCAGTGCCTCAGCTCAGGAGCACAGCTTGGGTTACCTCTCACATAAAAGATAGCTCAACCAGCTTTAAAAGAAATTTAAAAATACACGTAGGTGGCAGTGCTAACAGGAAGTTTGCACACACTGCAGTGAGGTGGCTCTGGGGCTGTCGGGGTCAGCATCTCCCGCTGCGTGCAGCCTGGGGTGGTGGGACTCCATCCCCACGGTTAGGGCATGCAGCAGGGCTGGGACACCCTCGTGTCTGGGCTGGGACTCCCTGTGTTTTATCCGGTAACCGATTAATGTGAAATGTAAGAATTGCACAAGAACTGGGACTTATTTTGCTCTCAGCAGCTCCACTCTAACAGGAAGGAAAAAAAAAAAATACAACCCAACTGCGCACTGATCTAGAATAGCACGAGCTTGTCGGGGCAGGGGGAGGTGGGAAACGAAAGCTGCAGTTCCCCCTGGGCAGGAGAGGTGGCTGAACCTTTGGTCCCCCACTTCCCGGAGAAGTCCTTCAAGCACCAGAACCTTCAGGATGGCAGCAAAGGTGCAGGTGATGCCTCACACATGGCTGACTGCATCAGGCCCCAGCTCCGCAGCGCCCAGCGAAGGCGTCGGGACAGGACCAGACCCTGCGCGGCGTCGGCCTTCCAGGAAATAAGAGTACAACCAGGAAACCTCTGCCCAGGGCAGGGAAAGGCAGAACCGGAGCATCCCGGGGTGAGGGGGGATTTTGTCTGCCACGCTGAGCTCTAGGTGAGAAAGAACTAATTCAGCAGCCGCTCAATTATGCTCTAATGAAATAGAGGCGGATAAGGCAGCCACCTGCCAGGCAGCACCGAGCGCGGCCCCCAGCACCTCCCTCCTTCGCAGGGGCTCTGCCACATTTAGGGAAACAGCCTTGTTTCCGCAGGCAGTTTCACGATAAGTAAGCGTCCTGCTTTGTGGATGACCGATTGCTTTTGTTATGGGAACTGCCCCTGGCTCTGAGAAAAATGGCATGTCCGCAGAAAGCTGTGGGAATAGTTGGGGGATTTTTAAGGGGAAAAAAAAAAAAGCGTTGCTGAATTTCTAAGGGTGTGATTCCAGTGTTGCTGACTTGATAAACATGTACAGGGAAGACGATGGGACAAGATGTCAATCAGTGCCATAAGGGAAAAAGTAATCTATAAAATTCAGAAGCATGAGACTAGCTAAGCAAAAGTATTAAATAAAACTCACGATTATTAATATTAAATAAACAAGTCCACAAGCACTTCAATTCTTTTTTTTTCCCTCCTTTTTTTTTTTTTTGATTGTCTTTTAGAATGTGCATTAAGCCTATTTTCCTGCACATCCAGGTTCAAAACTTTTCAATAAAGGTTAAGATTAGCTCATAATCTTGTGCCTCTAGGCAGTAATGGAACGTTAAAAAAATGCCAGATATCATCAGACTCCTGTTAGTATCGAGAGCATTAGCCATACTGAGAAGCTGTCACCTCCCTGCCACTGCACCGGGGTCTGGTTAATGCCAGAGCCCAGGCAGTAGATGCTCCAAAGAAGCCGAGGGTGGAAATCAATACATGCCATCTAAACACACAGCTTATATTACAAAGATATTTTCCTGAATTTGCTTTTAATGAGGACAGGAATTATTACGCTCTGGTGATGGTTTGCCAGGCTCTGTACCAACAGCAACGCTGGCCTCGTGCTCTGCAGTAAGAGCATCGCTGAGCTCAGAAAGCACTTTCCCAATGACTTCAAGGGGCCATGTCTCAAGCCACATGCATCCATCTCGTGAAATATAAACTGAATGTCTTCCTTTAGCTAAGCGTGACCATGTGTGTATTTCTACGAGTACATGCATATACCTGTTCATACTCACTTCATAGGTACATTTCCTTACATCAAATAAAAAGCAGGAATTCAATCCTTTTTTGGGTCAAATTGAATCTCCGAAAATCTCTGAAGCCACAGGGAAAATCAACCCAGCCTCTGGCATGTACAGGAGTTCAATCAGCTGATATTTACACACTTGGCTTGTCAAACATGATCCCTACTTTTGTTTAACAACAAGACTTATGACACATTAAATCAGAAAAATATATATGCTTAGCGTAGACTGGTGCAGCACCCAAGGCGCCTGAAGCACCACAGCCTATACTTGGCCCCACTCCATGTGCAGGGCAAGTCTCTCTGTTTTTAAGTGTCTCCTCCCTTTTTCACTCTCCGGTGAGACAGTAAACTCCTCTGGGCAGTCTTTTCCACAACGTGGAGAAGAGCAGGGCCCCGTACGTGCATCGAAGCAACATGTACACATAGAAAACACCACATGATAAACACACAGCTAGTCAATGGTTACGATCCAGACAAGACCACGATTTAAACCCCAGCGCTGCTGTATGGCAGTTAGGATGGGCACCTGTACCTGGACAGAGTCCTGGGAGGACTTTTCAGTGAAACACAACTAAATGTAGGGATTTATGAAAAAAAAAAAAAAAAAGAGAAAAAAACATTAGCAATGGGTAGTCCTCCTTGACAAGAAACACACAAGTCTAATAAATTCAATGGATAAACAAAAAAAGTCAAATACAGCCCCTGATCCCGCTCACACTAACACCAAAAGCCAACCTCTCCGCTTAAGGGAGGCACAAGTCCTCCTGACTAGGAAGGTCCATAGTAAAACCACCCGTCTTCCTCAGCCTAATGGCCCAACCTCCCACAACCCTGAAAATCCTCATTTCCAGAAAAGCTAACAGGAACTGACAGTCACAGGTAGGTCATTATGGAGAAATAAAATAGGTAAATATCCAGATAACTACAGCAGGTATAAAATGCTGTCCTTGTTCATATCTGCTTTTTTTAAACCAGTATCTGTTCCATAAGTACAGATGCTATTCCTCAGCAAGTAAAGACAGAAGCAATCCAACATGCTGATCCAGAAGTCATCGTCCCGTATTCCCCCTGTAATGACTTCTCCTGATTTAACAGCCCTGAATAACGCCGCTGTCACCTGAACCTAATGGGTCATTTCTTTCAAATATTATCTCAGCATCCTACCACCCGCCTGCCAGAATTAAAAGCAAGCGAAAGCCAAACGATCCATTGATGAGCTATAACTGCGAGCGACTTCCCAGCACAACTGGATGGCAGCACAGAACATTTCCATGCAAAAACACCCCGGCACAAGCATCCCTTCCCCCTTTCCCAGGACGGCTCCTGCCGGGAGCACGGCATGCAAGGCACGGGGGCGTGCAAGGCAGCGGGGAGGTTTCCATCACCTACAAGACATTCGGCACAGGATGATGCAGTCACAATGGCAGAGGCAGAAGCAGTGCCAAATCCATTCCCTGCTGACCATAGTATGGCAGCAGCCTCCTCAGCGCACTCCTCTCTGCACCCTCCTCATGCCCAGCACTTACCGCCCGCCCCGCTGCAGACCAGGTTTCACCAGGTGTAATCCATACACCGCTGCAGCAGCAAAGCGGGCCCGGCCGCATAAATATTTAATCGGAACCCTCTTCCTCGCCTATCAAAACGCGTCGGGCCGTCTCAGTGCCAGACTTCGTTGTCTGGACTTTCGCATAATACCGCGAAAGTCAGAAAGAAATGGCATTTTTCTGCCCCAATCAGATCGCCGTATGTTCGCCTGCGTGCAAGTTAATTACAGTAAACGCGAAGCGTGAATAAGCAGAAAGTTAGCTTGTACTGGGGAAAAAAATGACTGCAAATGAACATGCAGGATCAAGTTCACTGGCAGTGTAGCTGCTGAAGTCGAAGGGGCTACACCAGCGATGAATGCTGAGCACTAGTTTTAAAATAGAAGTGTGAACATGCCGGATTCAGAAATAAATATGTATGGCTTAAAATCCCCATCTACTGTCTTTCAGTTCTTTGCATCATCCCATCATTCCTCATCTCCTCTGATCCCGACACTTTTCTCCCATTCTACTTTGCCTGCTAATCGCTTTCCTCTTCTATATTTAAATACGGCGGGTCTCGCAGCGGCAATCCAGTCGCAGTTAATGGACAGTTTGTATGAGGAGGCTACGCAGAATATTCATTCTCTGTCGTCTTTGCCTTATCACCATTCCTTTGATCTGTTTCTTGCCCTTCTCCTTGCCTTTGCACTATACTGTCTGCTGGGGACATCACACAGCCCAATCCTGTGCTCTTCAAGCAAATTCCTAGCTGGTTTGGTGGGTGTATCTCCACAGCTTTAGTGACACTACTCTGATTTAGACCGATTAGTGTTTTGACCCACTGAACTTAGCAGGCAAGTCTTTTATCTAATTTTTGATTTCTAGAATATGCTGAATAAAAAGAATAAGGCTCTTCGTATGGTTAGAGCAGGTGAAACCCCAGGAGGAGACAGGTTCATAACTACCTTGCAATACATCACAGCCCCTCCCACCCTTCTCAAACAATACATATCCAGCATAACTGAGTAGCTGCTTTCCCTGTACCTGTACTCCTACAACGTTAAAACATACTCAGAGCGTTCGAGTGATACGTAGATATTCTAATAGCAAAGCTGCTTATCATATGGTTTCTAATGCTTGTTGCTATGAATTATTTATGTCCCATTTTAAGTCTACAATATCGATAGCTCTCAGGTATGCTCCACTATCAGATGCAGCAAAACAAGTATTAACTAATTAATATATGAGACAGCAAAAACTCTGTTCATAGCAAACTATCTTTTTCACTATGGCACACAGATGGTCTAAATTCTACCTGCATATGCTCGTTGTTTTCTGCTTGCTGGCTTATACAGCCATTAGAGGCACATCAGCAAACAGCAATATTGCGCTCAAACCTGAGTGTAAATTCAGGTTTCCATAGCCATAAATGCCAATGGTCTGGGGTAATTACTCTCTGAGGGTTTAAAAAAATCCAGAAATAAATTTAGAATAACAAAACTGGCATTAAAATAATAAAACTTTACGTTGTTTTATCATCAGGACTCCAATTTTTTATAGAGAAAAAGGCACGTTCAAGCCATTGCATTGTCAGTTCTGAGGACGCTCCAAATCCTTTTTGTTCTCCTTTGCTTTCCTCCTATATCTCACAATGAAGGGAAGCATCTGGCTGGTGTAAAATATCAGATCTGATCTCTGAACTGCTGACTTATCCTGCACCACCGTTGGAACCACCTGCTCTTTCAAAAGAAAACAGTACTACACACATGCAGACAATTAAAAACCAAACTAATGAGGGAATCTGTAAACACAGAGAAGTACAACTTCATTCTGTCAAGAGAATCTATCTAACTCTTTTAATGACTTATTTGGCCAAGAGTATCTGTTACTCCATATTTTCTTTATTGCCTTTATCTTTTATGTGTTAAGATTTTGGTTGCTAAGGGGTTAAATATGCCCATGATTAATGGAAAGCTGAAAAATATCCTTTGAGGCCAAGCAGCATCTCAGTGAATCTCAGACTGATCCAATCAAGAAACTTCTGCAGATTCTTCTGCACAGAAAACACCCTGCCAACAGCCTGCCATGCAACCAGGAAAACGAGTGAGTGGGTATGCTCACCTCTCCCTCTGCCTAACCCTAAAATTAACGTAATATTTTTAAACAGCTCATTCAAACACAAAGTGGGGCAGCAGAGCCAGTGCCGCCATGTGACTAAGTGGCACAGTATGGCTTTAGGTGATCTGCAAGGAGAGCACATATGGACTGAGAACAGGTTCCTTCAGGGGCTCCACCATCACTCCTGACTCTGAAATGAAGACTGGGACCCACAGTCACACCAGCAAGAAAGTGGCCCCTCGCAAATGGGAAATAGCAGCATGGCCCATGGGAAATATAGTTGAAGAACCTGAGAGAGCAGCTGCCCCGGAGAGTACGACATGGCCCACCACCTCCACTTCTTACTTTGGGCAAACAAGGTTACGACTTGCTGGACACTTTCAGTGTTGGTTTAGGTAGGGAAAATAAAATTCAGGTGTGGGCAGAAACATTGTGACCAACTGTTTTTATAGCACCTGTACTGGGATTCCCAAGCTGTGGTACGTGTGCCACCAGCAGTATGGAAGTCACTTAAAAGTGACTTATACTCTGACATGCAGCACATGGTACTGGGCATAACCCCCCCCTCCCAGAAAAGTAATTTCTTACTACCATTATTTGCCTCTTGACTTCCTGAAGGTTGCCTGTGGCAGGACAGACAGAATCACAGAATCACAGAATGGTTAGGGTTGGAAGGGACCTCTGGAGATCATCTAGTCCAACCCCCCCGCCAGAGCAGGGTCACCTACAGCAGGTTGCACAGGACGGCATCCAGGTGGGTTTTGAATGTCTCCAGAGTGGGACGAGTGCCGAACGAGCAGCGCTTGCAGATGTTGGGCACCTAAAGAGATTTAGAGTAACAACTCAGTTGACCACCTCTTACTCCTGTACAAAAAGCAACCTTGACCTTATTTTGAGCACGAACCAATAGCAGCTGGCTAGAAGACAAACGCTCCCTCAGCCAACTGCTCCTGAAGTCCTTGCAACAGGAAATCAATTGCGCAAATTGCATTTTTGACAAATATCAATCGCTACTGAGTCTATAGCAAAGGCCGACAAATGACTCTTGATGCCCAGCGCTTACCTGGTGCAGCGGTCCTCTGAGAGGAGATGTGCCAGAAAAATGCTTCTGTTTTAAACAGAAGTTGGAAAACCGTAATTCCACAATCTGCAGCAGTAAAAGTAAAGGGCAGCTCTGATCCTGCAAGTGGTAGGAGGCAGGCAGGTGGCTCTCCTACATGCAGCCTTTTGCAGGAAGACTGTAATTATCTGTCTGAGCACCTACTGATTAGATCTAGAGACTGTGCGCACAGGAGCCAATATGCAGCCGATACGACTTGTGTCATTTTAATTTCTGTACATTTTTGCCCTTCATTGAAAAGGTTGCTTTCCTTTTTTATTCCTAATACCTATCATCCATGCTTGGGCAGGCGCTTCCCAGCGCATTAGACAGCTAAGAAACCAGAGGCCGTGCCAAAACTGAAATAACGCTGTGAAATGAACTGAGTGCTTGGTTTCATGATTTTAGCAGTGTCTTTATCCACTGGCACCCTCAGAAGGTCTGTACTCTACCAAGCTTTGAAAAACACTCAAGAAGGAGACCAATGAACTTTTAAGTTCCTCAGCTGGGCAAAATATACTAAAAAAGCCATCGTCATGCCATTGCCCAGATTACTGTAGTCCTGAAGATGGAAACTGGCTTTGTTTATTGAGGATCAGCACCAGATGTTTTGTTCTACCTGTAGAAGCGGCTTACACTGAACCAGGCTTAACTTTTTATATTGCCTTTCCCTGCTCTCAACCTCCATTTCCATCATCGCTTCCAGAGGACTCCTGGGTACTGTGCTGAGGAGAGCTGAAGTGTTTCCCACCAGTTTCCCAGCAGTTTCCCAGCATCCCACGATACTTGTGGTATGGCTGCGAGCCTAGAGAGATGACATTCACAAACCCGAGCAATTTGGTTGGAGTAGGGTTGTATGGAGCAGATTAAAGACCTGGGAGAAAGCACCCCGCTCATCTCCACATTTTATCTCGCCAGAGCTGCTCCCTGCATGGAGACCTTGGCTGAGCCCACACTGACTCCGAGTTGATGGATCCCCTCCCGAATTTCAGTGTCTGCAATACCAGCACAACGGAGTGAGACCAACCTAGGAATGCAGCGTGTAACCTTCATTTCTTACAGGGACAGCCCAGGTTCAGGTGCCTGAACCAACACTCGCCCACGGGAGCGAGAAGACCCACCTGGCACAGCATCTATTTCAGAACTAGACCCTAATATATATTTCCAGTCATAAACGGTTTTAAATAGGATGCAAGACTGGAAGTTTCTGCCAAGAAATAGAGAGCGAGAAGCATTCCAGGCAGATGCGAGTCTCACAGACTGAGCCCAGAAAACCCCCATCAACTCAAGTAAAGATTACCGCTAACACTGCTTTGGAGCGTCTTGTACCGATGCCATTCTCTAATAATATGCTATGATTAAGCCATGTCAGTGTTTGTGGTCCTAAATTAAGCTATTTTTAAAAGACATGCTTGCATTTTACATATCTTTTCTTTGCAGGGTACTGCTAGGGGCAAAATAGTTGTACGGGAAAGATGAAGGCTGTTATTTCTGATGACAGTTGTCCCACTTGCAAGTTATTTAAGTTGCTGCCTGTCAGTATCCCATAGCATGGTAACAATTAAAGAGTCACTAGTAACATACCTGTATTGCAATATATTGCTTTCTAAATTGTCGTCTACAAAAAAATTCAATTAATTTAACTGATGGGGAATTTTGAAGTCTATGCTACACTGCTACTAAGATCATTTGGTATAAAGGAATCGCTGGCATGGATTCAATACTTCTCAGAAGTCTCAACTTTAATTAAGTTAAACTTGAAAACTGATTATGATTCACTTGAAAATGTTCAGAAAGTGCATTCTGTTCCCTGTGAGTAAGCACGAGGATTTCGGGGGAGACTGTGATGTACATTTCATATGATGCAGAAAGCCTGAGACCCAAGAAAAAGCCCCAAACTCCTGGAAAGAGGCTAGCAAGCACAGTGCAAAAATACTTCAGCTTTGCAAACTCCTGGTTGCATCACCTAAAGCCTCCTCAGTGATCAGTGCCAAGCTGAATGAAGGATGAATCCTCCCTGGCAGCGCGTCTCTCCACTGATTACAGGAGGAGTCTGGGTGAGACTCCACGCCAGACTTTCAGTCCTGTAAATATAGCTGGGATGAGTCTAATCCTAAGCGACTAAGCCACAAGCTCTACCAAAATACCCGTAGATTCAGGGAGGGTTGAGAAAACGGAGTATCACTCTGCATCTTGGCTCACCGTTCTGCTCACCACTGGTGAATCACTGCGGGGTGTACCAGGGGAAGTTGGTCACCCAACCTCCGTGATTCATAAACCTCCCCTCCTCATTCCAGGGGTGACCATGCCTTGCGGGGGCCACGGCGTGCCAGCTCTCATTGTAGTGAGAAATACCTGCTTGGCTCTGTCTTCCCGTCCTCAATGGTACCTCTCCTGCAGAATGAAACAGGCTTCCCCCTTCCCTGTTCACCCCCTGGAGTGAGGAGCAGGGGTTTTATGAATCACTGAGCTTGCGTTGACCAACTTTCTGCCCTATTATCTGACTTTCTTATTGAAAGGAGGCTGGCGAGGTAAGCGGTTGTGAGACAACTGTGACACACTGCACGTATCTTCTCTGCCAGCACAGGGAAAAAGGACTTCCCAGAATAAGAGTTAAAAATAGCTGGTTTGCTTTAAAGGGCGTATTCACTTTGAAACACGGAAACCCAAGTCTTAGCTGCCGCCTCTAATACGGCAGGCATCTTCAGCAGTCTGCTCTCTGTCAAAATACCTACTGCCCTGCTCTCTTCTCCTTAAATTTTACCAGTACAAAGTGTAGATGCCTTTCACCACGTTACGAGCAGCTTGGAGGGAGAGAGGACAGATACAGCCTTCTAAATTAAATTAAAACCAGCCTTATTCACACCAAAATGGCTCTCCAAGGTTAGTTCTCAAAATCTATTGTCGTCCTGCCTTTATTCCCACATTTCTTACGCCAGTGCTGTTTCAGCCCCTCAGCATCCTCTTTTAGCCCCACTCTGTGCCTACCCAGCCCGGCGGAGGGCAGGCTGGCCAAATCCTGCCTGGTGCTGAGATGGCCAGACAGTCTGGTTTGGAAACTGTGTATGAGCATCAGCAAGGCAGGTGCCTGAGCTCGGTGTTCCCCAGAGGCAAGGCGTACCCTTTCCGACACGGTATTTTGTCAGGGATGCTAATGAGCCAGTTGGGAAAACTTATTAACTGGGGAAGTAGTAGATTCTCTATCATATATGCAGTTATTAAATCAAGACTGTGGGTTTCTAAAGTATGTCTTTCAAGCACAAACAGGGGTTTACATACTTGGTAAAGAGTTCATCGGCAGAACACCATACGTTTGAACACAGAAGTTAGAGTAGATAGCTTTAATGATCTCTTCCAGCTCTAAAAATCTAGGAATACAGGATCATCGCTTATCACTTAGTTTACACCAACGATCTGCTTGACTCTTCTGGGAATTCATTAAAGCTTAAAAGCCTGCCAAGCTGAGAAAATTACTGTGATATTTCCAGCTGCTTTCCCCAGAATTTTACAATAACCCTTCCCCCCGCCCCGACCAACTTTTGCCACTTCTCTTCCGAGCAGCCTGAGCAAAACAAGCACGGTGGGGCTGCTCCTCAAAAAGGCTCCTTATGGTCTCCCCCCTCCCTGTGTGTCCCCTCTCCGGTATTGCCAAGCCACTGAAGGAATTGGGAAGCTTTCCTTCCCCTTCCCTGATGTGGGGCATAAGGCTTTTTTGCAAGTCTGGGAGCTGGTGCCACAATTCACGCTGAAGAAACGGCTGACAGGACCAAGCAGAGCCTACCAGGCCTGCAGACAGCCTGCGGATTTCAGTGATAGCTTTTTTCTCTGAATGTCATTCATAATAAAGCCAAAAAACTAGCTACGTCCTGCACTTTTCTCGCAGGCACAAGTGCCAAGCAGGAGACAACCCTTGCTATCCGCCTGCCAAGGACGGGAGCCAGCTGAACCCCCTGTTCCCCGTCCCCCCCCCCAGCAAAAACCCACCCGGGCAGCCGAGAAACATGAGCGATTCTGCATCGTGCCGATGAAGTTCTTAATCTACATGTCACCCAAGCTGAACTGCAAAACACGGCTGCCTGCCCTAGTTATCAAATGACCTGAAATTTAGCGCGATCATCTGCCGTAACAGCTGGTTCATTGACGACGGGAGGAACTCCTGCCCC
>NW_009649864.1:1951332-1977753 GCF_000708025.1 Charadrius vociferus | reverse complement strand
GGAGCCGGCACGCGCGCCCGCCGAACGCCGACGTGCTGCTCCCATCCCCCCTTGGATGGCATGGCCTCAAAACGTCTCCCCTTCTTCTTCGAATTCTGCACGCCGACTCCTTCCGCTACATTATTTAGTTTTCATCTCTATCATTAAAAGGAGATTTCAGAGACCTGGCACTTCAAAGCGGGGAAAAATAATGCAATCCCCTTCCTTGTGAACTGAAGTGAAGGTGAGGTTGGATCTTGTCAGTTTTCTTTCTTTCTACCTAGGGCGCAGCATAAATAATAAACTTCTTTTACAGAAGCAACCTATATAGGAACATAGTACGAAACATTAACATTTCGAGTAAGACTGAAGTGCCCAACACAGGCAAAGTTAGGGAGCTAAATAACTTTGACAGATGTTATGAATTCTTTTTTAGGAGTGACTCACGTTCAAACAGGGTGATACTTTTTGAGGTTGCTTTCATGTACACCCAATTATATTTTTCTGTTCCATTGACACAAAAAATCTAAACACATATTAGTAAATTTTTAGAGTATTATTACTGCAAAAGGTAGTACTAGTGATGTTTATTACTCTTCAATAATGAAGTAAGCAGAATTGTTTGGACCATCTTAAGACAGTTGCTTTTGTGCTTCTTCCCCAAATAGGGATAAAGAGTGAAAACTGAACGTATTATTTTATAGAAGACCAGCCCCTCAGCTGGAACTCAGTGCTGCTCCTTTGAACCCAACGGACAGAATTTTCTGCTAAACTGGACCTAGACCGTGGTGTTTTCTGTCATGATCTGTCCCTCTTGGGTAAATAGTGTTTTCCCATTCCCTAGCTGAAATGAGAAATGAGGACTGCACGTGTTAATGGGATGTGTCTCAGTCCTGGGAAGTCCAATAGCTTCCCATTGCTGATGTTGTGCCTAAGCACCACCTGCCCTTTGATTTTCACGTACGTAGCTCGTTGTAGCTGTTGCTACAGAATCCATACGTGCATAGGCAAGACCAAAGTTTGGGCTGAACATATGCCTTATTCTCTGCGTTTCCTTTGTGGTAGGCTTCAGGATCGCTTCTTTAGCAGAGAGAACATACTGTAAGTGAGAATATAACCATGAATATTTGATTAGGGACACACAAAAAGAATCTGAAATCTGACATTAGCTAAAGTATGCGTGAACAAGCAATGTAACTGGTATTAAATGTATGCTTGTATTTTTCTTGTTCTGCAGTCCTACCGACACACCAACGTGAATTAAACAAATTAAGACCCCACATTGAGCAGCATCAGAGCTAACTGTAGTGCAAAATGTTTCCCTAATGAACTTCCATTTTCTCCTACAAATAGTGTTATCATGCTACCAAATGAAAACAGATTATTAACTTAGATGGTTAATTTATATTAAGCCAGTTATTTGGGCTAATTTATGTGAAAAGACTGTGAAAAGAAATATTTTTATCCATATTAATAAATCTTTTACTTGTGGGCTACTGTCAATGGTTTTATTTTTAGATGCTGTTTGCTAGGTGCTGACAGACACATGCATGGAGTTACTCCCTGTCCTGGAGAGATCATGATCTAGGCAAGTCAATCTTCTAATAATGGGATTCCCATTTGCGAGGCAGAGACGCCCTCCAGCCGATCTCCCATCAGCCAGATGGGGAGGAGCACTGCCAAGCCCTGAGTCTTGTGGTATCCTGAGCCTTGATCTGCGAGACAAACATCCACAAAATAGACCGAGGATGGCTTGGTGAAACCCAGTGAACAGCAGTCTTCCCACCGGGGATGGCTGTGCTGCTTTTGCAACTGTAGGAAAATTCCCATCTCCATCAATATCCTTGTTTTCATCTCTTGGAAGAAGGCAATGGTGAAGATATCTTATTTTACATTCGTGCTTGCCTGATTTGGGACAATATGCTTGAAGTGGTAGGTGAAGACCCAATTCTGCAAAATCACAGAATCATAGAATCATAGAATGGTTTAGGTTGGAAAGGACCTTGAAGATCATCGAGTTCCAACCCCCCTGCCATGGGCAGGGATACCTCCCACTAGACCAGGTTGCCCAAGGCCACGTCCAGCCTGGCCTTGAACACCTCCAGGGATGGGGCCTCAACAACCTCTCTGGGAAACCTGTTCCAGTGCCTCACCACCCTCATAGTGAAAAATTTCTTCCTAATGTTTAATCTAACCGTGCCCTCTTCCAGTTTGAAGCCATTCCCCCTCGTCCTATCACTACATGCCCTAGTAAAACGCTGAGCTCTGCATAAGAGGAGCCGGCACCTCGTCCCTCCTGACTTTATGAGGAGTCAAGAGCACATTCCTGAGTTGTGTTGAAGTCAGCACCTTACTATAGCAATCCTTCCACAACTCCTTGCCATTCGTGTTAATCCTGCCCTGAATTGTTCTAATATCTGGAGGATGTAGCACAAAAGCCTTTTCTTAAGCCCCTCTCACATTCATTAGCTGTGCTGGGGCAGAAGCAGGAACACTGGTATTGACACATGCACAATTTAAAGTGTCCTGACATTTTATATTACTTCTGCACTTTCTAGGAGCATTTGTTAGGCCCTTTTTTCCATGGCTGAAGTCAGATCAGTTTAATTTTGTCTTACGATCTTTTCAAAAAAGGTGCACTTTTCGCCTGGTAATAATAATACAATTAAGTTTATCATAAAGCTTTCTGCAACAAAATCTTATTCAGTCTTTATGTGACTCACAATCTTAAAGTGTTGCTCTAGAGAACTGCAGACAGACTACTTTGGAAATGCCAGAAAAGGTATTTGGCTTTCAGCTCTATCGCAATGGACAGCTAATTAAATGCTTTGCTAATAATAGTATCCTATGTTTGAGGAGATAAGCTTAATTACTTGTTGAATTTCAGTGGAGTTGTGCAGACATGTCTGCATATTCCTGATAGTTAAACCAACTTTTGTTTAACAATACAATTTGCTCTCATTTCTATTTCTCTTGTTTAGATGTATCATTAATCAGCATAAAATGTCAAAATGTCACTGATGGAAAGAAATAAAGGAATCTGGCATTTCTTCACTAAATTCTGTTACTACATAAAAAATAACCAGCGGGTCAATACAATAACAGCACTCATCACACAAAACCCTGAAGGAGAGTCAATGGAAATCCTTCTGCTGACTTAAGGAGAAACAACAGACAATACCTAGGATTGTTGTCATTAAAATACTATGTTTACAATTCGCATGTAATCTGTGGTCCCTGCAATACTGTGAAGTTCATTACTTTCAACAAATAATTATCAACACTTTGACAGCGAGCAGCAGGGAAAATAAAAGGCTCTTTGCTTCCCAGGTTCTCTGGGAGATACACAGAGTCTTCCCAGCGTTGCAGCTGTTCTTAGATCAAGATAATGGAGTTTTTACCCTTCACACTTCATACTCTCCGAAAGGCCGGCTGTGATTTGGAGCTATAGTATGCAGCCTAAATATAAGAAATATTTCTCAATCCTGGAGCAATAAAGCCATTTGTTTCATCTCTTGATGAGCAAGATGCCAAGAGAAGTTGTGGATGCCCCATCCCTGGAGGTGTTCAAGGCCAGGTTGGATAGGGCTTTGAGCAACCTGGTCTAGTGGAGGTGTCCCTGCCCATGACAGGGGGGTTGGAACTAGATGATCTTCAGGGTCCCTTCCAACCCAAACCATTCTATGATTCTATGATCTCTTGCTTAGGGCATGTCTACCCAATGTGGCAGGGCCAAACCAAGGTGGCACAGCAGACCAAGTGAGCTAGCTAGGTGCCGGATAAGGACACTACCCCACTGGGTATGCTTTGATTCCCATGCTGACTTCTGCTCTGCGCCAGGGAGATGTTGGCTCCCTCCGTGTTTGAAAAGACAGAGCATAACGTAGACGCATTCATGTTTTCCTACTTTCATGCTGAGAAGACATTTTAAATGCTGGTCGAGAAGGAGGACAGCTGAGATGAAAGGCAATGCAAGTCCTCTGTATCTAACTGGCCTTGAGTCAGCTCAGCACCAATAACGCTAGTTGCAGCTCTGGACCCCTAATACAAAAGAACCATTGACATAGTGGTGTGATCCAATGGAGGGTGAAGAAGATGGCTGGGGATTGAAAATGGCACATGAGGAGCTGCCAAGGGAGTGGCCTTGTTTGTCTCAGAGAAGGGAAGGCTGAGGAGCAATCTCAGCAATGCCCAACTGGTTCACAATGGGAAAGGCACAGCCCTGGAACAAGGGCCTCGCCACGTGGAGAAGCCTCCATCCTTGGCAATGCTCAAAACTCAGTGGGACAAGGCTCTGAGCAACCTGATCAAATCTTGAATTTAGCCTTTCTTTAAGCAGGTGCCTTGACTAGCCGAACTCCAGAGGTCCCTAAATAACTCTCTCTGAAGACACTGGGGAAATTAAGGAAGCAAATATCACTAGTCTCCACAGCATTTAGAGAGCAAGTAAAGGAACTTCATCTGACCATGTTTTTTATTGCAAAATCTGCTGATGCCCTGGGGTCCGCTAAGCAGCTTCTAGATCTTAATTAAGGTAGTTACTTCAAAGATAATTCAGCATTTAATACCTAAGTATACTTAATATTCTGCTAAATGCTTTCCTGAATTTGAGCTCTGCTGTTACAGGTGACCTCGTATGAAACAAGGGACAAAAAAAGCAGATGGATGCTGACTTAGTATTAAAATTCCCAGCAGCACCAAACCCCTAAATACACAATGCTATTCTGTACGCTACAGCAAAGTAGTACAAGCCAGAAGATTTATGTTCATTTAATAATAAATAATTTCATGAGACTGTAAGAGCTCAGGATCTTTGACCTGAAACACTGTTTGCAGACTTCAAAATTCCCAAATGAGGTTAAGTGAGCTAAACGATGTCAACTCCTCTACTCTTTCTGTGTCAAGGAAGAGTTGTTCTAGGTTGTGATTGCTCTTGTAATTAAAAGGGGGTTCTGGTACAGCCCATGCTGCAAAACTACACACATATTTAGAAAGGAAAAGAAAAACGCAGAGCTAAAATGGCTAGTGGTATGAAAAGGAAAAGACATGCTGAAAAAACAAGAGTTACTGGTTTAATGAAACTTGACTTTGAGCTGCATAAATAAACATGTCTACAGCTGCTTCCAGAATTTAGGAAAATGCCCTGAGCACATGAAATGCAGCAGTTACCATGGCAGTTTACATACAGTCATACATCAGACAAATCTGGTAGCTCTTTCCTAGTTTAAACTCCCAACTAAAAATATAGGCTCAGGTATAAACGAGTGAATCTCTTGCCTGCGTCGGTGAGAGTTTACACGAGTACTTCCACAGGGGTCAGCTCACGACCTGAGGCGAGTGACCACCCCCCACATGCACAGGAGTTCACAGCCTGGGAGCAGCTGGTTGCTCTATCCCTCTATTCTGCCATAGAAAAAGACCATGTCGGGGGGGAGCACTGCACAGCAAAGCTCCTTCCTCTGGGGGATGTGACTGAATACAACACAGGGCTGCTCCTTCCACCCCTGCCACCTGCTCGCATGGCCTCCTGTTCCACGGTAAGGTACAGCAGCTCTGGTAAACCTTCATACTGCATCACCGTCTCCAGCACCCAGCGCTGCTCACTGCACCCACAACCCGGCACTGGAAAAATCAGCTGTTAGTGCTCTGTACCTGCCTGGATGCCCGGCGTGCCCAGCCTTGCCCAAGGACTGCCTTCTCCGGGGCCCAGATGTGACCAGCTGCCAGAATCCCCGCACAAACACTCGTGTACCGGGTCTGGCTGGGATGGAGTAAATTTTCTTCAATGCAGCCCTTAGGGTGCCGTGTTTTGGATGTGTGTCTAAAACAGTGATGGTAACACACCAATGTGTCTTATGCTCCTTTCCAATTTCTGAAATGAGGGAAGGGTGGGGACAGGGTAAGGGAAGCTGGGGAGCAGCTGTGAGGCTGAAATGGCAGAGGGACCTTCCTGTCCTGCGCCTCTCTCCCAGCGTGTCCTCACCAGCTGACTGTGGGCAACACTGCTGCCTGTTCGAAGATGCGCTGAGGACCAGGCAAGTCCCTGCCAGCTCACGGAGGGCATGCAGGCTCCAGGGCCAAGAAAGAATGGCGACAGCCAAGGGAGCAGGCATCCACCACTGTGACTGGCAGGTGATGCTCCAGTGATTTGGGTCACCTGGGAGCCTGCCTGGATGTGCAGCTGGCAGAGCCGGAGTCCGGGCATCTCTGCCGTGAACACCCCGAGCAGCCCTGCGATAGCTTCAGAGAGGGTGCGTGCGAAAGACTCCGACCCAGGGACAGCATCAGAAGAAAGAGTCAATACATCTGGACATGCTCTGAGAGGATGAAAAGGCAAAAAAAAAAAGAAAGATGTTATTCTCAGGTCTATGCCCAGAGGGAAAATAAGGGGCAAAACGGTGCATGGGTCAGGGCTCTCAGCTGCCAGGGCCATTAATAGACGGAGACAACAGGATGGGTAAGGGGTTGCCCCGGACAGACCACCCGGGCACTGCAGATGGGAACTGCGGCTGCACTCGGGAGAGGGATCTTGAAATGGCACTCTCTCAAGGGCATCCTTCCTTGCGGTTTGTCTTCCTGACAGATAAAAACAGGGCACACAGCTGTCACGCTGGTACCTGTGGTCTTGGAGAATAAACAGAGGTACGTTCGACTGAAGATGGGAATGACAAGAAATAACGAATGACAAGGAAATGCAGAATGTAAAGCTCCCCTGATGATAAAGGTCTCTCTCTGCCAGAGATCACACTCAGTAACGCTGCGCAACTGCTGAGGCTACAATCTCACTCTAAACTTCTATAAACTACTTCTTACCTGTGGTAACGCAACTGGGCCCTGAAGAGCACAGCTTGTGGCAAGAGTGTGCTGTACGGACCTGCTGGAGACGAGGTCTCCTGGCCCGTCTCCTTCCTGCCCCAGAGGCTTAGGAAACTTGGGAAAGAATTTGGCAGCACAGTGAGTCCTCTCAAACCCCCCGATGGCAACGCTTTGCTCTTCTGCGCTGCCATAACTACAACGCCACTTGGATCCTAATGCAAGAAGTAGGTGAGCACGTGCTGAAACATAAATCTCTGAGCTGTCGCACAGGATGACTAAAGTGGTTACTGGTAAGCACACGCTCGGCTGCAATCCCAACCCGGGGCTGGAGAGAATAAACAGAAGCGATGTGTTTTAACGGCAAACCTGGAAGCATTGTTATATTGTTTTTTCCACCTTAACAGTTGAGAATAGTTAATTTTCAGAACATGGATGCCTGAAAGACTTTATGTTGCTTCTGTGCCAATGCACAAGGTGTTTTGTCAGACCTCCTCCACCTGCCATCTCTTACTGTCCTAAAAAAGCAGCAAATGAAAGACAGGAAAAAAAATATTTTTTTTTATCCCTTGGTCTCTTAAGTTCACAAGGGATCTTTCAATATAATTTAGAAAATGAAATGATACTCTTCCCACCCCCACCAAAATAGGGAATTTTAATTCAAATAAATCTTGGCACAATAATAAATCTATTTAAATATTTTAATTTTCTCCAAAACATCTAGTGCTTTCAGGTCAACTGAATTGAAAGCCTGGAAACCAAAGCCTGTCCTTTTCTCATTGAAAAGGTTTTTGTTTGGAGAGGCTGCATATATTTCTGCTTCCTGACTAGCTGATGTGCTTTAATCATGCTTTCCATAAAAATAAAATAAAAAATTAAAAGTAATCTGTAACAACAAGGAACCAGGATGATCCACAATACAGGCAGACTTTGGCTTCTCTTCGGAGACCACCAGAGACAGCTTTTGGCATACACACTCCAGCCCAGCCAGAACCAGTACTTGTAGGCTCTCAAAAAGGCAGACGGGGTTCTCTTTTGAAGGACAGGGAGGATTTTTAACTCCCAGAGACAGCACAGAGCGCTGAGCTCCTCGTGACTTCACAAATAGCTGCACAGCAGTCACTTGCTCTCTCCTGGACCAGACTTGTGCCTCGACTGAAATTTGAACAAGGAAACAAAGCGGAAAAAAACCCAAGAAAAGTGCCCCATCCTGCTGTTAGCCCCCTCAGTAGGTAGTCGCTCCACCCTATAAGACATTACACATGTAACCAATACACTACACATAGCTGACGAAGCTTGCTTTAAATGGTATCACAGAGCAAAGACATCCTTCCTCAGGTCTGAAGAAAGCACAGGGCGAGAAAATGCTGCCAGAGCCCACAGCAAGCCTGCTGCCTGCTTGCTACAAAAATATCAGAATATTCTAAGAAATCAATTATTAAACCCAACTTGTCCCATTAAACCTGCAGTATGCACTTGTGCTAAGCTGGCACAACAAATCATCGTGCAATTCTCATTGCTGAAGGACGCCATCCCTTGTGTTTGGATCTTCTAAAAAAAATAAGAAATAAGCAAAAATACCACACTATACAGCTGTAAAATAAAACAAAATATAGGTGTAATTACATATCTGCCTTCTGTTAATGCTGAAATTCACTTTATAATGGGTCCATGAACCTCTTCACAAAGCTCAACTGAAAGAGAGATGTGGAGGTGACCAGAGAGGTCAGCTGAGTTAGCAAGCAGGAGTAAAGCTTTTCATGTGAGCAGCATTAAAACAGCCCATTCAGAAAAACCCAGGCAGACTGCGATCATTTCATGTATTACTCACTCTTCAACGGCAATAGATAGCATTTTATAAACCTGTTAGTCTCAACAGATTTGGTTTCCACCAAACGTCTAAATCAGAAGTGACTGCACGAAGGCAGCGTCTTGTACAAACGCCGTGTGAGAGAATCAGACCTGCGGGCTTTACGTTCTACAGCAACTGAGGCTGACACATGAAAAAAGCTACAATTTCATTTCTGGTTATAGTGCAACAACTCAGAATTAATATTAGTTAACTACTTCTGGATATGCAAATGTTTGATCCTGCCTTGCCATAGTCCCAGGAAAAGCACTGATATCTGCAACGACGTAGCCGTCTAATTGATAGTCAACATTACTGTCTTTAAATAACAGTAGTTTAAAGATATCAACAGTGGAAGGCTACATCCAGCTATCTTCCATTTTGAAGAAGTGATACTGAAAATCCCAGACCAGCGTCCAAGGCAGGGCAGGGGTACCGCTGGGTGCCTTGTAAGCTCCACAACTCGCACGATGGCTTTACGTCCAATGAGTATTTGGGCTGATGACAGCCCAGCTCACCCCTTCCAGATGACCCTGTCGAGCCAGCCAGACTAGTATTTAAAAAGAAACTTCCCAAGTGGCAACATGAACAGAGACATTGACCAACCCTGTGGACTGACTTCTGCAATCAGACAGCGTCCAAATGAGATGTTGGGAAAAGCCAGCACCTAAATATGGACCCAGTGAACCCCAGTGTGACCAGGGACCCCCATGGGATGAGGAACTCCCCAGAGGAGGAGGCGGTCATCACCTCAAATGCATCACAAAACTTCAGAACTCCTGAGGGTGGTTTGTGTCTCTGCACACAGAAATGAACACAAGCCCCCCTAGACCACAAACGCCTGGGGTCAGGCAGATCGTGAAGAGTCCGCACCAGGAGATGGCTTTACCCCTCGCCCACAGCTCGTGTCACCCATCCGCCTGGCACAGCGGCGTGAATCACACCTATCTGCAACCAAAGACCTGCAAAGCAAAACTTGAAATACCAACATGATGGTTTGTGCTTCTCAGTTTCAATGTTAAACACGACTTTGCAAGGAGTAGTACCTCTTGGATGTTAACATAAGGGCCCATCTCAGGTTGTGAGTGAGCATGGCAGCACTGGGCTCCACAGCAGCACCACACCAAAACCAGAAAACAGAAGCTCATCTGAACCTCTCACTGGGGTTGGATGTCCTCTGCAGCAATACTTAGCTGGTGAGATGTGAAGGGTGACCCAGCGACTGCCACCGGCCGGGGATGTATTTACTGTTTACCATTTAGACCAAAGTAATAAAATGTTCACATCACAAATAGAGAGGAAATTGTAACATGCAGTATTAAACAATTGTAATAAAACCCTTTTAAACCCCGAGACTTCGGGGGCACCACATATTCATGTCTTCCGTAATAACACGATCTATTTTTAAAACATATTATTAGAGACAATGACTACTTTGTATTTAATAATTAGCTTGCAATTTTCACCATATTCCAATACATAAATACAAAGACATGTCAAAACTTGTTTGCTTTTGAAGGCTGTCTAACAAAAGAAATTTAAAAAATAAATCATCTCTTGCAATCTTGGCATGAACAATTCTGTAAAATCTTTTTTTTTTTAATATATATATATAGTTCCTAATATGTGCTGTGCTACGTTTGAAAAGAATAATTATAATGAGGTTTCTACTCTGCATGTTTGGGCTTACCAGCTCGGCATTAATTTTCCTCAGTATCTGGTGAAGACTTCCTTGCTACACTCCTCTCACAAGTACTCGTAGTAGCAGCACACCTCCTCCCCACATAATATATATAGCCAGGAGAGATCAGGTAAGACCAATTCAGCAGAGGAATTGAGCCATGGGATAGCTTTAAGATAGTTGTTCTATTTTTAGTCAATCATCTTAGCTGAGATGAAAAATTGCCAAAGCAGCCACGAATAACATCTCCAGGAAGTTTTGGGGAACAGACTCTCAATATTATGAAAAAGTGATACACTGACACTTTGAATCTAGATCTTGTGAAGTAGCGGGGTCGCAACAATCTTACTATCACCAGTCAGAACCCAAACCGCCCTGACCTGTTTATAAACCCTACAGTCACTCACATTTGGGGATGCGGGAGCATTTTATTTCCTTTTCTAACTAGTCACACCACCCCAGACCTGCTCTGCTCAGAGTTGAGATGACGGCTCTGGTGGCTGTCTGTCCCTCATCAAGTCTCATAAGCCGTCACTGTCAGAGAGATGGCTGTGCCAAGGCACTGTCACGCTGTCTGCACGCCATCATCGGGGTGGTGGGGTGCGGCACCAGAATCTGGATCCACACCAATTGCTGCCTGATTCATAGGAGATGAAGCACCATTCCCCAAGGGGATCGTAACGCTAGGGATATGCATCCCTGCTTTGTCTCAACCAACTGTAAACTTTATTCCCTATTGAGTTAGAATGACCTTTCATTTCTTTGAAATACTAATCCGTGTGAATACGGTGCATTATTCGCCTATACAATGTGGTACCTATTTTTATATCCGTTCCAAATACAAAAGGATAATAATGTATGGGAGTGGGCCTTTTCATCTGATAATATAAGATTTCACTGCGATTTAACACAGAAATCCACCAGAAAAGCTCATAACTCTCATAACAGCTATCTGTGTTTAATTCACATGGGGAACGCCACAGGATCTTAATCTGACATGCAAATGAATATAAATCCTTAAATAATACTCTCTCTACACAGTCATCATTGTACATGTGCCCTCATCTTTACTACCCCAAAATAAAGATCTATTCTGACAAGACAAAGCCCTGCCAATAACTTCAGAAAGTCAGTTAATGAAAGACTTCAAAGAAAGACAGTCCCACGATGAAGGGCGTCTTTCCTTAAACTCTGCAAGGCATTTCAAGCCCACAAAGTGCAGCTGTTAGCCCTCTTTTAGAGACAGTTTCACGCCAAGGACTCTTGGCTATTACATTGTTTGGCAATATGACTATGATTTTGGGGATTTCCTTCTTTTCCCATGTACTACGAGCCGTGTATGCTGAGCCCTATAAAAATGCACCACCTGATTCCTAGTGGTTCCTGAAGCATTACCTTTTAGGGGAACTGTATATGCTGGGAAAAAAGTACCACCCCAAAACGCCAGAGTTTCTCTGTTTTTTTATGCTGTGCACTAAGAAGCCAGCTCAGGCACCATGCTTCATCCTACCAACAGGTCGAATTTTAGATTTTCGCTTTTTCAAAAAAAACCCGTAATGGATAACATGAACAGAGCACTTAAATAAAAGCACTGGAAGATCATTCTACCACTGTCAGAGAGAAAAAAAGATTGATTTAAATTTACTTGGGCCAACCACCTCTGTTGACAAACGCATCGCAGAGGACAAACCCCAAACAACTTGGGACGTGATGGCAGAAGCCCCAGAGACTACAGTTCATCCTTAAGCACTCTCATGTTAACAGGAACTTGCATGAGGGGAAAAACACGCTCCCGTTGAAAAAAACAAAGGAAACTAAGGTTTCACTGTGACTTCTGTATGCACTGAGCTCAGTGAGAAGACTGAAGTGTGGTAAGGAAAGCCCAGGAAAAAACATTTCAAAATCTCTAACCAAGGTTAAACGGGAAAAAACAAACCCACCAGATTTTAAAGCACAGAACAGAAAAGAGAGGCATCATCATCCCCTTTGCAGTGCTGCAAAACAAAGAAAATGAAACCCATAAATCGGCCGATTAGCACAACCGCTTCTAAGGAAGACAGGGGAAAACAATGCAAGCAGCCCCAAAAATACTGCCTAAAAACGATGCGTTTGCCTCCACGCCTCACCCAGAAATAGGGAGGCCAGAAGCAGGGACAGCCCTGGGCACTCACACGTGGGCACGGCCGGGAGGCGAGGGGCAGGACGACTGGCTTATACAGCTTTCTGCTCTTTACATCCACAGTCCTCCTCATTTTACACATACATTTCCTTAATTTTATATTAGCAAATATTTCAAGTTTCTCCTCAAAACCACCGATGAAAAAAAAGGACACTTTCAGAATCATTTTACATGATGAAAAACCCCAAACACTCTACAATATCTGTTTCTCATGGAATACGAGAAAATACTGGTTTAACTTATGTAGTGTGAAAGCTGACAATATGTTTTGCAGTTTTGTTTAAATAGCTACTGTTCTCACGTTAGCCATAAATGAATCTTAACGCTAAAAATAACCCATAATAGAAATAATGTGAGATCCAGTAATTCAACATGCTGCTGACCAGGAGTCATTACTGCGCTACTGTTCTTAGTGCAGCAGTGCAAAAACAATTTGAAGGTAAAATTTGGGGGGTTAATTTAAAAATTTAATTTACAAACCATTCATGAATTTGCAAGGAATTTTCGGGGCGGGGGGGTGTTATTCTGAATAAAAGATTCATTTTAAAAATATCAGTGTTTACTTTCAGCTTTTTTCAGTTTTTTTTTTAATTTACCTTGAACTTGAGCTTTAAAATGGAAACACAAAAGAATGTTTAGTTTGAATTTCTCTATTTTGAATCAGAAAGCTAGGATTTTGCTATTGCCTTCAAGATAACCAAATATGGTATTTTACATTATGTGCATAAGAAAACAAAAGCGAAACAGAAGGTAATTTCAGAATGAAAAATACATACTTTATCTTCTCAGGAAGGTCAAAAGTTCCATATTGATTTTAGTAAAATATAAAGTACAATCAGATGTAATGCATTTCTGGGGAAAAGTTCTGGCTGCTGTTAAAAAACCTTGAAAACCCTTGAAAACATTTTTCCCAGCCTTGATGAAAGGGCAACTTGAGCACCTCACGCCTGGTGTTGACCTCTCGGAGAGTTCCCCAGGCTTGATGCACCTCAAGAATGCTCCAGCAGAAACACATGGTTTGTTTGTTGCTGTATCTGTAATTTAACTTCAGAAGTTGAAAAGAAATTAGAAGAAACAGAAGCCATGGCAGTGAAATGCGTGAGAAAACCTGCCTGTAGAACAGGAGCAGCACATACTCAGCCCCCACTGATGCGCCCAACACGCCAATGCTGACCTTTGCAGCACCACCAAGGACACATCTCTGCACTGTTGATGTTTTTTTGCAATGGTTTCTCAATGTAACACCATAAAAATAGTTTCTTTGTGTATTAAGGCTTGCTGACCGAACCCCCCTGCCGCCACCTTGAACAGCTCAATTCAGCGGCCGTCTGCCTACAACTTTCCGCGCCATTTCCGCAGCATCAGGGAAAACATGATTTAGAAATATGGCGGTGTTGAAAGATCTAACTGAAAAATAATGCGATCTAAGACAAGAAGTATATAGAGCATGAGCCCTAGTTGGGCAATCTCTGGACACGCCAGTAAACTCTGATGAGCAAAAAGGCGGCAGCTGGGGGGATGCATGCACAGGCTGATGAGATAATGAAAAGCCACCCAGGGGCAACCTCATCTGTAAGAAAATCATTGCAATAACAGTAAAAAAAAAAAAATGCAGTTACTCTGGGCTTACAGGAATGTTAAAGCAGATAGCAAAGAAAAAAAAAAAAGGAATCAAATGCCAGCTCGCCTAAAGAGCGATATATCTATGTTTATTGTTCAGGCTTTAGCCCTGAAGTCTAAATATTAAATTTAGAGTGATCAGAAAGGTCAGAGAGATGAGGAACAAAATAATCAACAGAAAGCATACGGCATGCTTCCCTTTGGACCCTCACCTTTGCTACACTTTCCAAACCCTTCTTCCTATCACAAGTTAGGGGTAAATTCCTCATTTATCTCAACGAGTCAGGAGGTTTGCTGCTGACTACGGGGACCAAGCTTTCTCCCAGTGCCTCCTGCCTCCACTGCAGATCCAGAAACCTGTCCACACGCTTTGGCCACGCGTCTCCCGAGCGCTGCAGGGAGCAGCTTGCACGCTGCCACTGACCTTCAGCTCCCGGCATCTATCCACCCCTCCATCCCCACTCAGGGGTGCCCCTCTGGTGGCATTTTTGCATGCTAATTCTTTGCCAGCCTTTGCATTAGATGTGCCACTCTTGCTGGTCAGCAGCAGCACTGTGTGATTTTGCAGGCTCCGGAGGACACAGAAAGGCTTTTTTCCTTTTGTCCCAGTTCAGTTAGCCTCACTCTTTTGCTGATTCAAAGTGGTTTCTTTTGCATTTAGCAAGGATCCTGTCAGATTTTCTGGCACAACATCTTGAGAAGTGAAATTGAAATGTATGTATTTGAAAACGATGCATGGGAACCTCAGCACCCAGATCCAAATACGCAGAGTCATTTTTATTGTGGATGCCAATACTGGTTGCCTATGGTAGGCCAAAAAAAACCCCAACCAAATATCCCGTAAACTAAAATGCCTTAGTTGTTATGGCAGTCATTGCTAAAGAAGCCAATTTAATGAATGAATAAATGAATATACTTCCTCCTGAATGACTGCATGTGACAGAGAAAAGGAAACTGCTAACGAGAAACCAGCACAAAGCGTGGTTCTGAAACACACTTTCAGGATATAAACACCATTTTATATTTTCACAAAAATCTCCCTTTTCAAAGTCGTGGTTGAACCAAATCGCCAGAACTGAACATCCTCTTAATTTCAGGACAATCTGTATTCAAATGGATTTCTGATAATATCCAACCTTCTTAACATCCTCCTGCTCCGGTCCACAAAGACACCAGACTGGTACACGGGTACTTGTGGTCCTGCTCCTCGCTCTGCCACATGGTAGAAGTGCACCATTACTTCACAAGAACGAGAAATTCACACTTAGCAAGTTCAAGCAGTCAAAAGAGGTGATAATCTCAATGACTTGTGACCCCATGTATATTTTTAAAGGTGTGAAAAAAGCCAAGACACTCCTCAGTCAACACTGAATAACGTTCTTCCTCCTAGTGGACAGCCAAGTGGCATCATCAGAAATATGTAAAAACAACACTGAATTACACATATCAAGTTCTACAAAGACAGTGTCACGCCATTGACTTTCGTGCTGTAATGGCTACACCGAGAGCACGGAGAGAAGCCACACGGCCAGCTACGTGTGGGCTCAAGCCTGCTCCTTCCCAGAACGATAGCCTTGGGCATTGGGTCCCTGGGAAGTTCACTACCAGGTTCTACCTCTTGTAAGCTTTAGCTCAGTATTGGGAGTCCAAATTTACCCTCTGAAGTCTATGACCACAGAAGACAAAAGTTTGAGGAAACCTGCAGCAAGATCCTTGCCTGCGTTGGTGAGGAACGAGGAATTTGGAAACATTAGCTTACCACAGCAAGCTGTGGGCATCCAGGCACTTCCGAAAACACCAGCAATACTCTCTGTCATCTATAGGGCTGGCCCCCTACCACCACACCCATTCCCATCTTTCACACTCTTTAAAGAGAAACATGATTTGAATTTCACATCAAGAGGTCCTGAAGATGGTACCTTCCTCCCAGTTCTCCCAGTGTATGTCTCTAGCCATCAAACCTTTAGATGGCAAGTTTCTCAGCATGGTCAACGCACATATCATCAGTTCAAATACTAATACAACAACAGATTTATCCCTAACAACTTTCTTATTCAGAATAATGCATTGTATTTCTTGCAGAAAGCCATTTACAATGACTGCAACTAATCTGCTTAGACCACGCTATACAAGAGAAGACTTGCAGATGACAAGTCATGGCTCATTGCCACTTACTACAAACAACTGACTCTTAAATCCCTGCTTTACAAAACACCTTGGGGTCACCTCTCTTGCACTGTCTCCTGGTCAGTACTTTGGGAGCCCACAGCCTCCATGTGTGGTGCAGTTTTACAGCTGCACCTTCTGTTTAACTCCTGCAGTTGGCAGTGGAGGGCATATTTTTGGAAAGCCCCTCTAAGCTGGCTGCCTCTCAGCTTCCCCACAGCAGTGTTCTGCCAATTTGCAGAACAACACTAGAAACTGGGAAGAATTAAATTTGTAATTCCCTTGGCTCCTTCTCGTGTCCTCTGAGTCTTGCATAAGATCAGAATAAAAAGGACTTCCATACATTGAACTGTGCGTGGTCTTAGAGGAAAATAAAGTCATGTTCGCATCGTAAAAGAGTGATAGCTCCACTGATTATGTATTGAAATATAATCCTCTACGTATCTGTTGCCTGGATGGTTGTGGTACATCAGGCCTCTGTAATCACTGGCCTCAAATTCACAACCTTCCTACACAGTGTTGAAACAGAATTTACCTTTCCCATAATCTGTGTACCTGTTTTTACAAAGTACAAAAATTTGGTTAATGGTATTGCTGGGATAGGCTGCTATTAGTACAGAAATAGCTCCTTCACGGATGCCTCTGTCAGTGCATATTCCCCTCTCTTACTGGACCTTCAGATTAGGAACACGGGTGGATCAGGGCGCCCAGCGCGTACCTGCAGACCAGGGGGCATTGCCTCTGGAGCTTGTCATTGCTTCAGCTAAAATAAGGTATTAGCAGATATTCTTATCTACGGAAATGCTGATGTTTTTTCTGCCATCTTCATAAAGCAGAAAGGGAGACAGACATAAGAATGAAAGACCTAGAAAGGACATGGGAGAGAAAAGCACCAAGTGGCAAGGCAAGAGGCTGGGCCGGCAGTTACAGTAAACTTGGCACACCAAACTGAGCTCTCCCTCAGAGGGTATCGGTCCTACTGACTATGAAATATCAGCACACTGGTCCATGTATCAGGACGAGTTTCTAGCCAACATCTTCCAGTCTGGCAGTCCTCTGGTGCTTTCCCAGAGGATTCAGGAGCGTTTGGTTAAAGCACACGAATACCTGCACAGGTACACGTAGGGTGTTCACTGCTTCAGAGGCATGTGAAGAAATGAGGCACTGTTTTGCAAATGCACAGAGGAAGAACACTTCTTCACGTGTCTAAGCCAGGGTAAAACTGCAGGTGTATTTGTGCCAGCAAAGGCCGTTGTCCACTATGCAACACTTGGATCCCCCCAACCAGTCCTGAATTTCTTGGGTACCAAACTGTCACCTCAGTGAGATTTTGGGGAGATTAAGAAGAGCACAAGGTAGGTCCCTCATGTGAAATTTGGTCAATATTGGAAACCTCGGCTTATTTAAACACTTGATTTTCTCCCTTAGCATACAGGATAGAATTGAATAAAAATAGAGCAAAGCCAGTACAGTAACTACTGTTATTTTCTTTCCGTTTAGAGAATGAACTAGGTTTCCATTTCTCCCTTACACTGCTGTGCCCACAGTATCTACCTCTAATATCACGCTGTATTGCACAGGCGAAGATGCAAACTCAGCTTTTCAGTCGCTGCACTAACCACCAGAGGGAGCCCCTGGAAACCAGCAGTGAAGAAAACTGAATTAAAATCAGCGTTTTCTATAGAGCACTCCGGAATACTAATCAAGACCAACAGATAAAGCAATCCATGCAAATCAGATGGACGGTGATTGCTTTGCAGGGTCTGGGGGGTTTATCAGTCGTATCCGAGCTGATTTTTAAATGCACCTTCAAGACCTGAACCACGCTGCCTTCTCCTCAGCGGTGCCGCTGAGCATGTACAAGTACAAAGGCTGGGCGCTTCGTGAACTAAAATCACCGCTCCCCAGATTACTTCCCTTCCTGAACTGCAGGGAGACCCGAGGTAGTTCCATCGGATCCCAGTTGCGGTTCGCTCCCTGCTGCTGCGGCAGGGGCTGCGCAGCCCATCGAGCCACCAGGCAGCAGCACGGCACGACATCCACACTCATCACCTCCAGGTGAGCCGTCTTCGCTCCGTGGAGTGGAAAGGAAACTATACAATCATTGTAGACCAGATGCCTAGCGTTATGTGGCTGAAGATCAGTTAAATGAATCCCATTTTCAGCTGTATTGCTTCATTAGGAACAACTGGAGAAATTAACACCAGTGATTGCCATAAGGGTCTGAGATTCTGCTTGCGGAATGCCACACAGCCTAGAGTTTTCGCGTCCCTGACTTGGTGAAAAATAAGATGCTGGACAACCGCATGGAGTCATCTAAGAAGGCAATTAACAGACTTTGTGTGAGCTCCCTGGGGATTACCAGCCAGCAGCAGAAGCTGCTCTACATGCTTTGCTGGCGGCAGCATATGGCGATTCACTGGCTGCCTGGAATTAAGCCGGAGACTTTCCCCTCAGCTGAGCCTGCTGCCCGACCTCCTCAGCTGCACCGCTGACTGTCCCCACTCGGTCCTCTAGTCCTAAATGCTTTGTCTGTTTTGACCAGGAGCACGTTTTTAGTGAATGTTGTTCACACAGTGAACAACGGCACGTAACGAAAGCTGAGTTTAAAAACAAAATTCAAACCACTATCAATTTTATTTTGAGTGCATGCGAAAAATCCTCTCAGCCCAGCAACTTATTCCTGACTTTCATCTATATCTGTGTGAATTTCTTCCCAAGTTCACTTCTGGTATAAAATCCAAATATTTGCATGTACAAAGACCATCTGTTTGCAGAGCTCAGGCAGTCAGAGAAGTGTTAATCTGATGTGCATTGCTCATGCGAACACATACACACATACGGACGCACACAACACACGTGTATTCCTGCGAGTTCTCCCTAACTGTCCCAGGGAAATCCACGGAGGATCACTAAAAATACAGCTTAGGTGCATCAGTTTCCAGGTCCCTAATTTATTATTATCAAATTAGAGGTTTAATTATTATTGCAGATACTAATTACTTATTGCATAATTAGAAATAATTAATCTATTAATTAGAAAGTTTGGGTGAGGATCATAGCAAAATTGTCATGAAATGGAGAAGGGTTCTTAGCAGCAATCCTTTACGGTCAGGGATGAAAAAGAGAGGAAAATCGGGCTGAATTTGGCCTAGAGGTGCCTGGTAGAGACACCTAAAATACATAACCGACTGTCCCAGGAGCATCTGTTACTGTTCCTTGACCACACACTCATCCCAGCTCAGGTACAAACCCCTGGACGACAGATGCCTACATTTCTACTCCTGTTAACAGGAGGATTGTGGTCACACAATTATTACTTGTTTGGAGCGGGACCACAGCTCGGGGAGTGTATGACTTATTGTGAAAAGACAAACTATGGTAAGGTCTGGCTCTTGGCTGGGAATCAAGAAAGTCTACTAAATAAAAAAAAAGAACCAAGTTTCTTGCCTGCTCAGCAATAACCAAAACCTATCTCAATCCCTATACATTTGTGTATCTCATCTCAAGTTAATAACTGATATAAATCAACTAGTAGCCATGAATAGTATAAAATAAGTACTTGCAGGGGGAGGGGTTTAACACTAGAATTAAACCACATCATAATTATCTGAAGGCACCATTTCTGCAAGAATATTCAAAATGAATAAAACACCTATTCCTGTGTTAAGTCTATTCGGATACTTATTAATGCTGTAGAAAGCTGGAGATGTCACTTTCCATACAATCTCTTGGAATTTTCTATAGTTTACTTTTCCGAAAATAAATAGCATTTGGAGGAGCACAGCACCCTTGTAAAAATCAATCTCGTTTGGCTGATTCAGGTTAGGAGTTCCTATCAGTAGTTAGCACCCTTTGCAAATTTGCACCTGTGTAACTACCATCACAGCACACTGCCTGATCTTTTTTTTTTTTTACTTTTACAAATGATGGCATCTCTTACAGTATTTAAAATAGTTATTTATTTTCAACATTCTTTCTCCTCTTTTCTCTTAGTGAGAGAGATTTCACAGAATGTTCTTTTCAACTTATTCTATGACATTATATATTATGAACTATACCAATATTTGGGTTTTAAAATAGTGTGAATCAATCCGAAGAGTGGGGAGAGAGGTCAGTGTATGTACAGAAGTCTTAGACAGAGCATTGTTCTGTGTGGAATTACAGCACCTCTTAACTCATGCAGGGTCTGAAAAGGAAGACAAACTGCCTTAAAAAAGCAATTCTTGCTCCAACACAAATGAAGTCATGTTATTTTAGAGACTACCCCAGGACACCAAATACCAAAGCACGTTAAGAATGACAGAAAATGAACACAAAACTGAAAGAAGGTTTGTTAAAAAATCAAAT
This sequence comes from Charadrius vociferus, assembly GCF_000708025.1. NCBI lineage: Eukaryota > Metazoa > Chordata > Aves > Charadriiformes > Charadriidae > Charadrius > Charadrius vociferus. The sequence goes on along the minus strand of NW_009649864.1, from coordinate 1,957,116 downwards.
CTCTTCCAAGGAGCAATTTCTTTTTCCCTGAAAGAAATCAGATATCCAATCTGATAAATAAATGCCCCATAGACAATTACTGTTGAGCAAAACAAAATGCACAGAGACTCACCATGCCAAACTGCGGCACTGGAAAAGGCAAAAGAGAAAAATACTGTTCTCATCACAAAAAGCCACTTGCTCTTTATCTGCTTCAGATTTGTGAAGAGCTGTGGCCTCCAAGCGCAGACCATGGGCTTATGCGGGAGGTCAGAGGGCAGACGGGGCGTAAACCCACCCCTGTGCTCATTGTCCACGCAGGGTTGGGGGGTAGAGGAGCCCACCACCATCCACCTGAGGAGCTCTGTCCAGAGGGTGCTGGCAGCACTCTGATGGCATCAGGTGCTCCTTCTCCTGCCACCGTGTCCTCGCGGAGGAGGAGGAAGAGTGACACGGAGCTGCTTCTGAGCCACAGCATCTCCTGGGGCAAGGCAGCTTTCACACTGTCGTGGCTCGAGGCTGAGCTCCACTCACAGCCGTGGCTGGACACAGGGCATGATGTATATCTAGTCCAGACTAACACCCCAAAAAAGAGCCCTTGCCAGATGAAGATGTATTTTCATCAAGGAAACATCCTACAAATGGTCTCCAAATGAATAATAGCCAAAATCTGGCCTACACTGCCTGCACATCAATTACTGGACTTTTAAAATTCTGATAATTACTTTTTTCCTAAGCTAATATATTCTTCTGCCATTTACTGTAGTCTAATCAAAAAGCCACACAGCATCTCCTGCCACTGAGCTCCGGGAACTTCGCCAGTTTGCACCAGTTTCAGAAAGACAAGGGTTTGAGGGCAACGGCGCTAGGGAATCTCGCGAGCAGAAGTCTTCGCTCTCAACGTGCGTGAGTCTCTCTTAAATCTCTTAACAATTTTCTCCCCACACAGTTTCCTTCCTGAAGTGGTTTTCATTTACTGCAGAAGAATTCAGCAGAGCAAAAAACATCAGCGACAGGCTCAAGAGCCGTTAGATTTGTTATGCTCTTCAAAGAACAGAGGCACCTTTTGTAGTTCCAGACGTGCGACAGCAGCTCCGACGCTGCCGATGCTCTAAGGAGGGATATAATAGAGTCCTGCAGAAAAGTGGCTGAGACGCGTACAAGCAACATGCCATGGGGTTTTTATTAGCATAACACTGGGAGAGCACTTCACTGCCCTGGAAAACTTTCTGCCATGGATCCCTACCATCTGGGGGTTTGGAAAAGAAAAAAAAAAGCCTACTTCTATAGAGCAGAATAATTAAATAATGGTTTGATACTTCCTGACAGATGAATAATAGCAATGATATTTACAGTGCTAACACTGAAAGGAGACTGTAATCCCAGTTTATCTATTCTCGAGTGAAGCAATTCACCTCCTGCGCTCCTGTCAGCTGGAGCCAAGCTAATACAAAGATTAACCAGTTTTACTCACTGCTTCTCCTGGCTGGGGCAGCTTCTGCTTTTAAACATAGTTTCTCTTAATGTGAACTCAACTTATGAAGTGTTCTTAGAAATGTCATACATCCATCTCAGGAATCCCAGGTGAACCTGAGAAGAGGGCACTTGAGCAGTTTTGCAGGCCGGGGATGCTCACCAGGCAAGTGCCCACGATTCCAGGAGGAGAAGGGTTGGTTGGTTTGGAAACACAGGCGGTGGGCTTGTATGAGCACTGTTATCCCCATCATCACGGTAAAGAAGAGCTTTGGGAGCAAGACACGATGAGTGCTACTACAGCTTGAGCTGATGTTTTTCAGCTGGGGTCACAAGGGACTCCTGCCCTCAAAGGGTCAGGCAGAGATGGGACCCACTGAACACGTGGTGGGGCACTGGCTAGACAGTAGCCTTCACCGGTCTCTCAAGAACATAAATTGTTGGGTAACAGCCCATCTCTGTCCTGTTCGCACAGGAAGGAATTTTTTCCTACAGTAAGCAATATCCTAAAAGATTATTTATAAGTCGGGTGGATTTTTCTGGAACAGTTCCAGTGATAAAGCAATGCAGCAGATGAAAGGAAAAAGTTCATCATCTTACTTGAATTTTCCCTCCCTCTCCATTGACTTACAAAGCACAGGGAGTTAGATCAGAAACTGTCCTATCTGCAAAGCATTTCTGAGCGACTAAAGTTTATATTGAAACGAGTAGGCATGAGGATGGAAAAATTGTGAAACTTATTTCTCTAAACCTTTCTCTGGTGTTCTTGGAAGATGTCACTTGGGAAAGATTTATTCCCCTGGGAAAGCTTTGCTTTTGAAAGAAGCAGAAGTTTTTTGTATTTTTAACATGCACCAAATTAACCATTGCCTGTGGCTTGCCATTTTGGCTAGCACTAGGGATCCGACCACACGGGTCACATTTACACTAGTAAGTTTTAAAGTTTGTTATTTGCAAGTTCTCTGTGCCTACATTATAAATAGGAACAACTCCTGGGATGATTTGGTTACAAGACCTGCAGCAGAACGGCATGCTTACAGTCCTGCCATGCCGGTGCAGTATGAGGTTACGTCAGTCTAAACGTTCTTAGCACAGAATATACCATCTTAGTGGTTTAGAATCTGCACCAACACACCTGACAGTGTGGGAAACGAGTCCGTGGCGCAGTACACGAAGGGCCTCGCACGGGGCACGGATCTCTTTACATCAGCACGGGTTTGGAACCAGCTGGCTGCAAGTGGGCATTGTGTTCTGTGGTGGGTCCCCTCCATTATTGATGAGTTATTTTATGTATTATGTAGTACTGTAATGAAGATGCAGCCTTTTGTCTCCCCACACTGTGTCCTCTGTGGTGCTGGGAAGTCTTGGGGCAGTATTATCAAATAAAACAGTCACTCCATTGTAGAAGATGAATGCAGCAGACTGACTTTCCTACCAGGTACGCTTTATTGCCACTGACATATCGAGAGACATGGGACTAGTTGGAAAAATTCTAATGAAAATTAAACTGAATGTAACATCACAAAATTCTACTAACATAAAAAAATAGTGTAGACTTTCATCTGAAATCCAGTGTGCTATAATCTTCACACACATCCTGCACTGACAGAAACCTTGCAAATACCGAGGGCATCTAAATAGGAGAGAGAATGTATGCCATATACTGACAGTTTATCTGCTGTTTGATGAATCAATGCTGTATTCTTCTATTTCTCCCCTTATTTTGGAGGGCTCAAAGTGCTCTCCAAGGAACTTCCTCCCAGCAATACAGAAACGCAGTCACTTCTGGACGAGGATCAGAGTAGAATGACTGAAGGAATGGAAAAAGATCTCAAATGCCAAAGAACTTCATCAAATCCAATTTATGGGAGAGGGGGCTGGAGGAATACATGTCAAATAATCCACAATGGTAGAGAAGGAAAAGCCAGCAGATCCACTAATCAGAAAAGGAGTGAGGAGCGATCCTTCTGACTGCCAAAACGTACTCCCTGCAGAATTAAAGCTGGGTCTGTGAAACTTTGTGACGGAAAGCATGGGGCTGAACTCTGCACCCTCTGCGACCCACATGTCTGTATTGTGTGGTCTTTAAGCCACTTATACTTAGAGCAAGAAAATGGCTTTCTTACAAGTCTTCCTCCAACTCCTCCCTTCTTAGTCAGATAAGGCAGCTGACCTCTATGACTGCCTCTGCACCATAGCCCTCTGCATAAGGCTCTCCAGCATGTGGTGTTTACATTTAGAAATACGATTTTCTTGCATTGTAAGTCGACAATAACCACCCAAGTCCCCAGGGCAAACCCATCAAAAGAAAAGCAACAATATGTTATATTTACTATGTCATCGGCAGCATTTACCAGTAGGCTGCACAGATCAGACTGTGAATGCTTCTCCAAGAGGTACCAAGTCTTTAAGCCACGGAAACCCAAGATGCCCTCAGAGCTGGTCACGCCAAGCCACAAAGCCAAGCTGCTGCCTCCTTCTGCGGCACAGAAACATGCAGGGGCTGTCAGGCATCAGCAGGGAAGCAAGGACAGGGTCTGAAGGGAGCAAATAAGGAAGGAAAGAAATGAAGCCATTCCTTTGCCTGTCCCTAGTGATTTGGGGAGGGAGACAGGAGAGAAAATAGTCCCATTCCTTCTCTCAGGGAAGTGTAACCAGTCGCTGGGAGAAGTGTTGAGTGTACAGTGTTGAGTGTACTCCGTTAAGCCCTGCAGAAAGAGTTACCTCTTACCTTCATCATGGGCACCACCACCTTCCCTACAAAATATTGCCAGGGAAGAAGTTGCCCATTTTAGTGTACTGGTATCCTCACCTTATGTCCTGCCCCAGTAACCGTGCCGTGCTGCCATGGGTCATTGCGTTTGTTACATCTAAGAGGATGTAAGCCCTGAAGAACATGAACCATGCCCGCTGACCAAACATCAAATAGCCTGCGGGCAGGATCTGTGCAAAATGCTTTTTCCGCAGTATCACTGGGCAAGAAGGGGTGGTGCTCTGTCCCCAGGGAAACCTGGCTGCAGGTGACAAGGTAAGCTCGTGACACTCCTTGTATTGGGTAACTCATGCTAGTAAAAGGTCTGGCTTCACAAAGTGGACACCCACAAAAGAAAAACAATTTAAGGAGAAGTCACTTGTCATACTAATGATCTCACTAAATGACACCATTAAAGAACCATAAGCAAGAGACTGGTAATGAGCAAGTCAATGTTATCATTTGCTCTCATTTTGCAGGCTGGCTCAGGACCAACTCTTCAGTTTTTATTGTAAAGGAGAATAGATTAAAGAGACTTACAAGGAAGTCAAAATAATTAGGCATATAAACAAGCTGGCAGGTAAACAATTGTGATTCAGTGAGGCAACTGTCAACCTCTAAAGGAAGGACGGTACACATTCGTATTATTATTTTCTTTTTAGTGTTATTTTATCTCATTTCAGATTACTCCTAACACGATCATTAGCCTCTCTACAAAGCGCAAGAGTGAGCTGAGTATGTGTTCAGCTCCTGCACTGCAAGGCTTGCTTTAGCCCCCCGCCCCGAGGCTTACTTCTCCCCCGTGCACTGGGAGAGGCTCCCATCACAGCACTGAGGACTGGGTCATGCCGAAGATGGCCAGCCCTCCCCCTGGGTAAGGGCATGAGTTCATCTACCACAGAAATACAACTAGACAGCGGGTTCAGACTATGGGTTTTCTCCCAACTTTCCCAAACTTTGGGATGTCAGACACTCCTGGGAAGAATCCCTCCCCAAGGACGATCTTGACACGCAACCCAGGTTAACACAGGCTGGATGTAGGATGTGATTCAGCCCATTTAACCGTAGGCATTCAATGAAGCACTCAGTTTAGTTTCCACCCGTGCCCCATGTAATCAGCACAGAGAGCTCAGAGCCTGCGGTGAATGATCTTGGGTATCGTAGTCTCTCTTGTGAAGAACTGGGACAATACAGTAATTCTCAACGCTAGTTCATAACTATATTCGTGTGAAGTGACTCATTTATTTGAAAGTCAGCACCGCCTAAAAATATTTCCAGCTCCCAAAAACACTGACTGCTATCACTTTTTTTTAAACTAATTCAGCTTAATGCACCATTCAAAAACCCACACTATCGCTTTGCAACTAAGACTAGTTATTTTCCCAAATGTTACAGTACCCTGACTCCACATCTGCGGAAGATACAATGCAGTCTCAGATTTTCTGCTGTAGTCTACCATGATTAATTTTAGTCTATGCAAGTGGGTGGTAGAACGAAGGGAGAAGCAGTCATGGAAGCCAGAATCCGCATCCAAGTACGGGAAGATCACCAGTACCTAAACACAATAATATCTCAGCAGG